>NW_010312669.1:0-674 GCF_000700745.2 Antrostomus carolinensis
ATAGGGATTGCAACACAAAATATCAGGAGGAGCATTTTTAAAGGAGGCATAGTGCTGGAAACCTTATTTTCTTTTTTTGGGATCATGTATCTACTGTAAAATGGAAGCTGCTAAAACAAGGGTATGTCAGAATTTTTACTGAAAGAATACTATGGAGAGCTAAGCTGTTGTTTAAGAAACCATTATTAAGATATGCACTGAACAGGAATGATCAGTTTTGAGGATATCATTGACATTATATACATCTCATTCTGAAGTCTTTGACAATACAGGTTTCTAAAGATACCCTTATGATATTTATTACCCTTCAAGGTATCCTTTTTAAAATTTTTTCTCCTTTTACAATAGCAATTTTTAAAAAATCTGTGTTCCTTGGTTGAAAGGTGTGATAGTTCCACTGGGCCAGCCTTTGGCCAGCAGCCAACACAGCCGTTCACCCACTTCCCTCCCACCCCCAGGGGACAGGGGAGAGTATTGGGGACACATAACAAGTCTTACACTGAAACTAAAACACAGCTATTCTATTTACTAAGAAGGAAATTTACTCCATCCTACAAAAACCAGGACAAAAGGCTTATAATGCTTCTGCCCACCATGTGCCTTTTGGAAAGGGATCACTAACAAGTTAGTGCAGATGGGTGGAACTCGATGGAATTAGAACTACAGGGTTGTAA
>NW_010312669.1:710-19070 GCF_000700745.2 Antrostomus carolinensis
ACTGTGTCGGAGGTCACTTGCCTCAAATCGTAGAAGCAAAAATCTGAATATAGGATCTTTCTTGGTAAGAGTACAACTGAAAATATTTGTCAGGAATTGTGATGTTTTGTACTAAAGAAGGTCACTGTTTTGAAAATATTTTTATCGCTTCAGAAACTGCCTATTAGTGAAGGCAGTAATTTCCTTATAATTCTAGTTCTGTAGTCTAG
Source organism: Antrostomus carolinensis (assembly GCF_000700745.2). Classification (NCBI taxonomy): domain Eukaryota; kingdom Metazoa; phylum Chordata; class Aves; order Caprimulgiformes; family Caprimulgidae; genus Antrostomus; species Antrostomus carolinensis. Next base: position 920 of record NW_010312669.1, read on the forward strand.
GGTTTTTTAAAACACTTTTGAGGTCAGGTGGTGTGAGTAATATATGTATTTTATGTTTGTTTCCCAACCTGACTAGTCAAATGTAATAAAAAAATTTTTATGTATAAATGATGAGCATTAGTTCTAAACCCCAAAGTATCATCATTGCTTTTTTCCATCTGCTGTGTACTATAAAGATAACATGTTTACCTACAGCTATTTCAAAATATACAGGTGTCTATAAAGGACCAGAAAGAAGTACGGGCCAGTGTTTCTAGTGAGGCATCATCTTATTATTCAGTCCATCCAGAAACTTTTAAAAATTTTAATTAACTTTACATGCCATATGTAGATTATCTTTTTGTTAAATTATGATTTTAGATTTCAAGACATTTAGATTTCCTTATCTTCAGATCACAAAGATAAGTGAGCTGAGTTTCAGATGACTTTGTTTCATGAACTCAGTCCTGTGTTGGATTAATTGGAACAGAATGACATGGTCAAATATTGTAAAAGGTCGAAGGCATTTTAACATGCTTTTCTGATCATTTCAATTTTATTTATCTATTTGTTTGTATTTATGCTTAAAAATTGTTTCTGGTATACAAAGCTCTGCATTGTGGATTAATTAAATGACTTTCAACCTTATGTTTTGTGTTATCCCTTTATGTTTCATCTGAATTTGTTGTCAAGACTCCCATGTGCTTTAATGCTTCCCTGGTGCTGTTGCATGAGATCTAAACTCTAATAAAGCAGCTCTCTGCCTGGCATAGACTGTTTCTGATTCCTTAACAACTCTTTGCTAGTGTAGTTCAGTACTTGTGAAGTTGAGAAGAGCAGTATTTTAAACTACCATTGCTAATAGTATTCAGTATTGTTTAAACTATTACACAAGTAATTAAATACTCTAGATTTTTTTTTTTTTTTTTTTTTTTTGTCCCAATCCAGTAAATACAATGTGACTTATACTTGGAAAGTTCTTGTTGTTACAAAATTATTTTATTTATGTATAAGCTGCTGCAAGGAGCCCTAACATTTTGTCTTCACAAAGAGATAATCACTTTTTATCTTTCTAATGATAACGTTTGCAAGTCAAATGATAATTTGAAAGAACCTCAGAGAAACATGAGAGTTTAAGCAAGAGAAGAAAAAGATGGAGTTTGTCTCTATCAAACAAGTTCTGCTCAGTAAACAAATATTATTGCAGTTTTCATTTCAGTTTCTTCCAGCTTGTGATGTCCTCCTTCTCCTGTCCACATTTTTACTACTTTACCATGCTTTTCCTGTTTTGGTCTGTTAATTAGCTACATAACACACACTTTCTGTGCTGTGTTATCTAACATACCCAGAGTAGATTGCCACCTAATAACAATCAGATATTGGGGAAAGCTGGATGAGTTCCAATTCTTGCTTACTTAAAGATCAGGGAAAGGAAAAAGACTGTTTGTCATGCTGAGCAGCAAGTGGTGTGTCCTGCTAGAGAGAAGGAACTGCAGCGATGGAGACCTGGCTTGCTAAGAACACATTTTGAACAGCAAAATGGGTGGATCTGTTGGCCCATCTCTTTGAGGAGCACTAAATCTGTGACATTTTTTGTTGTTAAACATATTAAAAAAAAAAAAAAAAATCCATCAGCAGAGCAAGTTTGCTTCTCAGACGCCTATTTAACAATTTCAGTTTTTCTTCCCAGTTCTTAGCTGGCTATCTCTGAGTAGCTATTTTTCTCCTTAAAGTAGTATTTCTAACAACCTGAATCCAACTGTTCTGCTACTATTCATTTGAAAGCTGCACGAGAGGAACAGTTAGCCGTGATGCTGAAGATTGCTTTCATTGCTCCATAAGATACGTTCTCTAGTTAAAATTTTAGGTCTTCTTGCATTAATGTGCATTTTACTTCAGTTGTAAACTTTGCCTGAATGTGACTTCAATTTACAAAAAAACACTCCCTGTAGTAAGGTTTGCAAATGAAATTAGGATTATAAACAGATTGCGAGGTGAACAGAAAATTTGGGGAACTAATGTTGTAATTAAGTTTGAAAGTCCTTAACTAGTTTCCTTCCTTACCATAATTCTCCTGATAGTTCCTTATAATGCTTCTGCTTATAGAGCAGGGAGTTCACTTTGTTTTCTGATGAAAGATTACAAAAAGGCTGAATAGGGCCTGAGGGCACTGAAGAGAAAAAGAATTTTAGTAAAGAATGTATCTATTAATAGAAATAAGCTTCAAAATACCACTAAACAATGTAGCACATGGTGTCACATTATCTTTTAAATCAGTGAAGACTTTGATACAGAATATTTCCTTGGCCTAATAGTTACAAAGTGTCTTTTTTGCTATTGTTACTATTACTGGTTTTCTCTAAAACTCACTTTTCATAGGATTTAATTTCATTTACACATTTCATTATGTGTAAATCTTTTAATCATAAGGAGGGAAGTTATCTATTCAAGATGATTCTACATTTTAATGTGTCAATATGTGTGCATCAAATGCAATGTTTAGTTTGGTGTTACTAAGAAGCAATCTAATAGAAGGTAGCCTTTGAACCAGGTCTACACTGGCATAAAAAATTATTGTCAAAGATGGTAAGATTGAAAAAAAAAAAAAAGTCTTCAATAGATTTATTTGTTTCTAACTGAAAAAGAGCTTTTAGTTGCAATATGATTTAAGGGAGAGCTGTAGGTCTCATTTCAGTAATGTAATGTTTCAGAGCTCAGGTTAGACTAGGGAAGCTGCTTGTATTTTGGAAGGGGCATAGCTTAGAAAATTGGTGTGACAGAGGTCAGAGTGAACTAGTTCTCTCCTTTACACATATATCCTTTTGTTAAAAAAAAAAAAAAAAAAAAAAAAAAAAGCATGCACATGTTACCAAGATTAATGTACTCCTCACATTTGAACTGAGTTGCACCTGATGATATCATAGATGCCATTTGGGGATATTAAATTTGATCATAATGTCCATGTCTAGTTTCCATGATGCTACTTCCTTGAAGTCACTTAATCATATTTCAATGAGAAAATGCCGTGCCATTTGAGGTGAAACAGAGGAACGCATGAAATAATTCAGACTAATTTAGCACTAAGTTTTTTTCCTAGGTAAGACTGAAATATACATAATACAGACTGTCTTACTGCGTATATTAAAAACAATTCCCTTTCTTCCTATTACTCCTTTTATTATTTTCTAAATCAAATGTATTGACAAATACTTTGATGTGATGCATCATCTTCCTTAAGTCAATACTAAGCATAGATTTGGTCTCCTGGGGACATCCACCCGCACTTTAGCTGGGTTTTTCCCTGTTAGCTATTTTGTCTTCTTCCTAGTTTGACAGAGGTATGTTGCCAAGGGACCAAAATATGGACTGTGCCATCCATTTCCCTGCCTTGTAATTCCCGTGAAGTTCTGCTCCTCAGTAAAGTTCTCCTGTAAGTAAAAACTGACTCAGCATGCATTAGCTGGGACTACTGAGTATTCATTTATGGAAATGTCCAGAAGTTAACTAGCTCGTATTTGATGGAGCTCACTGCAGTAGATTACTTGAGGGGCAATTTGGTGCTTTGGCTAAGCTGATGTGCTGGCAAACTGCTTCCCTAAGGGATGTTTGCTACTGCTTGGACAAAGAGTCAGTAGGTTCGAGACTGCTCTTGTAATGAAAAAATGTTCTTTGATGGTTGTTATTTCTGTGTGCAGAACCACTCTTGGTTGCATCTGCCATGACACACTCTGTGTGGCTTGCACAATCACTCAGTTCTACACTAGAAGAGCAGCAGGTGTGCACAGATGGACACAAGGAAGACTGGAAGTGAGGCCACTCTTTTTGGCAGTACTCAGCCTTGTCCGTATTTCAAACTCAATACTCAGGCAGTGATTTAAAATAAGAATACAAGAAGAAACAGGTGGCATAATTTTCTCAGAAATTCTTATAGGTCTGTGAGACAGCAAGCCGGTCTTCAACAGAAGTGCTGACTCAAGGTTTTGCTCCTTTCCTTCCCCCTCCTATACCTGCACAGGATTTTGAGTCATGCCACGTAACTACTGACTGCTGGTCAACAGAATTAAGAAGCTGATTTGGCTCTGATGGAAGATTATTCTTAACCTTTAGTCTCTCTCCTTAGGATCTCTTCTCTGTCTTCAAGGATTATGTGTGCGTAATTAGTTTTGCTGGCATGAAGAGTGATACTACTCTAAGTAAATGGAAAGTTTGAAGCTATTTAAAGAACACTATAAACAGAACACAGAATCACAGAATGGTGAGGGTTGGAAGGGACCTCTGGAAGGAGATCATCTAGTCCAACCTCCCTGCTAAAGCAGGTTCACTTAGAGCAAGTTGCACAGGAAAATGTCCAGGTGGGTTTTGAACATCTCCAGAGAAGGAGACTCCACAACCTCTCTGGGCAGCCTGTCCCATGCTTTAGCACAAGCATGTTAGTGCAATACTTTAACAAAATTTAGGTCAAAATCACTGCAATAAACAACTACTTGCTGGTAGGATAGGACATTTTGGGTAAATGCTGCTTGCTTCTTAGAGTTAGGATTTGCTAATTACTTATGGTAAGTTATTGACATCATTTTATATCTGACTCCATGCATAAGGAAAAATGATATAATACTTGTATACTGAAAAAAAAAAGGTAAAACTGAAAGGTGTGACATGGTAATGTGACAGCTTCCTTTTAGTTATTGTTGCCTGATGCAAAGTTTGACCATTCTGAAATGATGCAAAGTTCTGCTGTATTTATGCTTTGAAAGTTGAAAACTGAAAATCCTGCATTTTTCACCAAAGAAATCTTGGAGCAGGTGCTTTCCAGCTTCGCATGCTGCTAGATATGCTGCTCAGCTTTCGGTCTTTCCCTGATGCTTATGCATTTCCTAGTGACTGCGGACTTGTCCACTTTAATTGTGGTAGCGTAGTTCCTTCTGGATAAAAAGCCAATTTTATAGAATCATAGAATCATAGAGTGGTTAGGATTGGAAGGGACCTTAAAGATCACCCCCTGCCATCAGCAGGGACGCCTTCCACTAGACCAGGTTGCTCAAAGCCTCATCCAGCCTGGCCTTGAACACTTCCAGGGAGGGGGCATCCACAACTTCCTTGGGCAGCCTGGTCCAGTGTCTGACCACCAGGAATAAACCAAATTCTAACATGATATATCAAAAGAATGTAAATATATCTAATCTGTGTCAAGAAAATGCAATGTGATGCAAAGAAAAGGAAGTAGCTGAGCTCAAAAACCTCCCTGTAGAAGTACAATTACACTACTGCATGCTGAATGAAAGCACATTTATAGTATTATACCTATATGGTAGCCAAGTAAACAGAACCTTTTTTTTATTTTTTTTCTCTTCTTGCAAGTTTTCTTGGTGTCACAGCAGTTTCACATATAAATACAAGAAGAAAAAGAATTTCAGCCTTTTTATTTTTTAAATGTTTTCTTGGTAAATAAAGCAGTGAGAGCTAATTACATTGTGATGGTGTTATGTTGCTGGTTGTGCTGACTAAGTAAAAAGGCAACATACATGCTTGAATGATTCTTTTGACTAATTGTTCAACAGCAAGTTAACTTTTAACAGGGAGAGGGCAATAGGTTCCAGCATTAAAAAGTAAATTCTGTTTGAAATGAGTGTTTAGGTGAACTTCTTGTGACCTTAGGAACAGCATTGACTGAGAACCCTAGAGTCAGAGGGATGATGTATGAGAGAAAGATTATGACTCCAACTATGAGTGTTAACAATGTCATCTGTTTTATGTCAGACTTTTCAAGGTAAAAGATTTGTATCAGAAAATACTGAGAGAAGATTGTGCTTCTGCAGGCTTGTTATTTGTCACATTAAATTTGCCATAATCAAGTTTGACAGGCTTCTCTTTATTTTTTCCAGCAGACAGTATTATTGTTGAAGATTAGTCAGATGCCTTCCGTCGGTTCCCTGCCTCACATGCTATGTCATGCAAGCTTTGAAACACTTAGCACGTAATTTAAATGAATGACTAATTTGGCAAGCATAATGGAAGGCACGCATACTATCCTTCAATTGCACAAACCCATTATGGAGCTTTGTTACGTCAGCTTCTATCTTCCAGAGGGCAAAGTCAGAGGATTCACTTACAAGGGCTGTCTAACTCTGGACAGAACCAGTAAACGTTTCTGCAGCTGCTATCAAGTAAGGGAGAGGTTAGAGATGGAACTGAGAGAACAGCCATATGAAAACTTTGGAGATATTATTTTCAAGCAAACTACTACGAAAGATGTTCTCATTGAACTGTACAAACTAACTGCTGAAAAGGAAAAACTCTTATCCAGTCTTTTGAGATCGGATCATATTCTGGGCCTTAACAAAGGACTTCAGGAGGGAAAGCGACAGGATGTTTCTGGAGTCCCAAAACTTAAAGGTGATGATTACTCCAGTTTTACACATCAGCAGGAGTTCTTTCTGGATTCCATAAATAGAGACAATTTGAATCACAAAAAAATGAGGAAATGCAGAAGGAAAGAGAGCTTTGAGGAGTTCAGATGCCCGAAAGGGGGAAAAAAGAAACATGAACAATGTCTTTCTTTACTGAGTGCGCAAGACATGCAACTGGAAAATAAGGTGCTCCCCACAAGATTTCCTACCAGGAGTTTTCCCAGTTCCTCTTCTGCCTCCAGTTGGCTAACAGTAAAAGGTAAGGATGATTTACCTGTAGACAATAATATACGACCAAAAAGGTGGATAGAAGAGGGGTATTTTCTTGAAAGCAACAAAGCTGTGAAACTGGATGCTGACTTACCAAGTTCTAGCTCAAAAGACAACAATGACATGGTCGCAGTTAAATTAGCAGGTAATGGAGAATGCATTCCTCAGGTTACGAAGGCACAACAGAGTATCACTTTGGTAAATTCATCTCAGGACAGTCTATCTAAGAAACTTGAGACATTAAGTAAATCTGCAGCTGCTAAAAGCTTGAAAAGTAGCAAGTATACTGAGCCAATATGCAGGGAGAAACCAGGAATCACAGCCGCTGCTGAAGCACAGGATTCAGAAGCTTGCATTAAAAAAGTTGCCAAACCCCCTGCAGAGTCTTTACCTGATTTTCACAGAGATAAAGAAGCCATTTCTCCTGTTCTCACAAGAGTACATAATGAGTTTACACCAAGAACTGGTGTATCCTCCATAGATGAAGCTGCTGGAGACTCTAAAAACACCGTGCTGCAGGAAAAGGAGGAAGACGGCTCTGGTTTGCTGTACAAAGCAGAGAGAGTGCACATTACTGATGAGTCATACAACCTTGTGGGAGCAGTCAATAAAGCTCTTCTGAAAGTTATACAGAGCGACAGTTTAGATGAAGCTGTAGAATGGAAGAGACTGCAACAAATTACAAGAGTAGACAGAAACCTGCCAGGCTCAATATCTGAGACAAGAACCGCGGTATCCCAGGGAAGCAGCAAGCATTTATTTTTGAACCTGCCTGCAAATGGAAACCCTGATGTTTCTCAGACAAGTAGTAATCTTAAACTGGAAGAGAAAAGGCTGCATTCACCCTCGTTAGCAGCAGTGAGTAATGTTTTCAGTAATTCATATCCGCTATCTAATACACACAAACAAATGTCACCTGTTCCTTCTCCGTTATCTTCGAGACTGCCGAGCCCGCAGCTGCATCACCGGATCCTCCCGTTACCAAGACAGAACACCGAGGAGGAATCTATGTTCAGTGACTATGGCAGTGGGAGACACGGTGCTATAAACCTCTCTTGCAGTGATTTGGAGTCACAGTTTTATCTGAAGTTTTCTGAACCTGGAGAATTGGGATTTGCCACCAGACAACCAGGCCTACATCAGAATGCAACTGCAGGACCTTTTGAAAAGTGCACTGTGCAAGAAAAACTATCTCCTCAGACACAGCAGAATTTCTGTCCAGGTCAGTCCTATTTCATACATTTTTAAACTAATAGAATCAACCAACCACAAAAGTATTGGAGTGATTTTTTAATACTAGTCTTTCATAATAAATAGTATGTTTGCAATGAAAGTATTTTTCACTGCTTAAGAACTGAATGTAAAGTTGTTGAATTTTTTAAACAGAAGTTATAGCTATATAAATTTCCTTTCAGATGCATTTTATGTCAGTTTATATTCAGTCCTGTTGTTACTGAATGACCTCTTAACCAAAGTTTATGAAATATTTGTCTATAAAAAAGAAAAAAAGTTTACATGCTTATTTTCCTGTGCTGTGTTCTAGTCTGTCAAAATGTTATGATAACATTTATTATCCAAAATGTTCTTTTTAGTTTGTTTGGCTTAGCTGACAGAATATTGTGTGGGCAAGTGGATTTACATTGCATGAAGTATAGGACTGGTGCTTTGACCATTTAGGTACAAGAGGCTGATGTAAATTCTGTAACAACAAAAGGCTTGTTTTTAAAAGCACTGCATGCAGGAGTTGTTAACAATGTATTTGAGCACAGTGCATGAGTTTACTTATAAATATACACTGTGAATATAAAAATGCCTAAATATACGGCATACTGAATAGCTTTTTTTGTTAGCTAGAAAATCAACATCTATACCCTTCATTTTTCTTTAGGAAATGGAGGTCCTAATTCTACAGTGGCCCAGGTGCGGCTTTGAGCGGTCCCTGTGTGTTATAGGGTGGGCTGACAGTGCAAAGTGAAATGATTTCCCTATGAAAAGGAAAGAGGTGCTAATGTGCAGCCTTATCACTTTTCATGGAAAATAGGATAATCTTCTGTAGTCTCAAATTAAAAGGGAAACTAGAAAAAATATGAAAAAAACCCTCCATTGATATCTGTATTTCTTAGTATTTCCCTAGACTTGAGCCTCTTGTGTGATACATCTTCCCACTCCACCCCTGCTTCCCTTTAAAGTGTGTTTGGGTCTCTTGCCATACCTTTCACTGAGTCAGCTCACTAAAATGGCACAAAAACATTCTCTCTAGCTTGCTTTTTTCTGGGAGTGGGGGATGGCAGAGGGTAGTCTGCCATTTTAGTTGCCTAAATTGCCTCACCAGGTGGCCCAATGAGTGACTGCCAGAGCTGGAGCAAGAGGAGTTACAAGATTCTGCAGTCTAAACCAGGGAGGAAGGCAGTGGGCATAAGGAAAGGGGATTTCCAGAAGAGGAGGTGTATAGGGATGTGAAACCATTACCTTAGCCAAAGGGTGCTGAATGCTGCCTATGAGGCTTTCATTTACGCATGCTACTTCTAGAAGTTGCTTTGGTTCCACTCAAGACTAAATCAAATTGAGAGTGTAGTTTGAGTTCACAGAGCTGATGCAAACACTCATTGGCAGCAAAAAAGATGGGTGCTGTGCTCTTGTTCTTTCATTTCTTTCTTCATTCCTGTGTGCTGTGTTGTCCTACCCCTCTCATTACTTCTTGTCCTCATTGTACCTTTTGGTGAGATGGTTTAGCTCATGAAACCAGCAGAAAATTTCACCCCTTTATAAGACTAAACTACCACAGCCAATCTTTTTCTCCCCAGTTTGCATTAATATTTTTAAAATTAGTTTATAATTTAGGATTGCTGGATGTGGAACTGTACCTACTGTGCTGCAGCCTTGTACTGGGTTTGCCTGGAATAGAGTTAATTTTCTTCACAGTAGGGTATGGTGCTGTGTTTTGGATTTGTAATGAAAATGGTGTTGGTAACACACTAATGTTCTAGCTTGTGCTGAGCAGTGTTTGCACAGCATCAGTCTCTTTCTTGCTCTGCCCTCCCAGTGAATAGACTGGGGGTGCGCAATAGGCTGGGAGGGGGCACAACCAGGCAGATGACCTGAACTAACTAAATAGTTATTCCCTGCCATGTAATGTCATGCTCAGCAATAAAAGCAGAAAGAGGGGGCTTTAGAGGGGTCAGCCATTTTTTCCTCAGGACATGGCAGGGCATTGGTCTGCCCACGGGAGGCAGCGAGGGATTGCTTTTGCATCACTTGTTTTGCTGTGTTTTCTTCCTTCTTCTTCCAGTTATCCTTCACTAATTCAACAAACTTTTTTTGTTTATTTGTTAATTTATTTGTTTTATCTTGACCCCTAAGTTTTCTCATTTTTATTTTTCCTTTTCTCTTATCCTTGTTCCACTTGGGGTGGGAGGGAAGTGAGTAAGCGATGGTGTGATGCCCACTGCAGTTAGCCCACAACAGCTCTATAAGAAGCAAACCAAAACACAAGCACATAAAGAACATCTGTTGGCTGAACAGAAACATCTTTGGAGAGAACAAAATGCAAACAAAACAAGACCTTAGTTCTTGTTTACAGTTATCTTACAATGTTAACACAGACAGAAAATATCATTGCAACTTTCTGAAGGAGTTAATACTATTCTGGGTTTTGGTTTTGAGGTTTGGGGTTTTTTTTGGGGGGGGGGGTTTGTTGTTGTTTTTTCTTTCCTTTTCATGTATGATTGCATGCCAGCATTATTACTGATGTGTCAGAAAATCTGTAACTTTAAGGAAAAGTTTCCTACTTTACTGGCCTATATAACACAGTAGGTGTGTCTCTGGATCTGGGATAAGATGACTTTCTATTTGTTCTCAACCAGGAGTGGAATTCTTACTGTCAGAGCATTGGGAGTACCAGTCTTCTGTAAACTGGCATAAGTCATAAGTAACTGACTATAGTGCAGTGGGCAAATAATCTATCTCCAAATTTAGGCAACGTAACTGACATTAAGATTTACAGCTTTAAATGTGCAGTCCTGGTTTGATCCTTATCAGACTACTCCCATGTGTGAAGAGCAAAATTCAAGACTATTGTTCATATTTGTCTTTAATGGGGGACTATTGTGAAATGATTTATTTCAAATCTAGTCTGTTACTAAATTGTGTAAGTATTTACAATAAATCTAAGAATTATGGAGAATTTTGGTTGACTCTTTTCAGTCAGGTTGATTGAAGGTTTTATTTCATGTCAAAAATGCTGGTTTTATGAATGACTTTTCAAAGTTACAGTACTGTCACACTTTGCACTACTTCATGCTGCAAAACATTTGGAGCCTTTTATTAACAGGGTAACTTTGTATTTGGAAATTTTCATGAATGGGTTACAATACTTTAGTTTATTAGTTTAAATAATGAATTGGACTAATCATACAGCTCTACACATAATTTTAATTCTCTTTTCTGATCATTTTAAATCATGATTCTTCGCTATCTATCTTTCTGGATAATTGAAGAATATTCCTGCAGTCAAAACTGAAACATTTGACTAAGGCAGAGCGCCTTAACTTCTGTACTTTGACTTTTTCTGCAAGTTCAGTTTCATTACAGCAAATATTTATAGCACAAATGTCATAGTCACACTACACAAAGCTCTACCAGTAATTCACTTGAAAGTACAGTTTTCTGGATCTTCCTGTTGAAGTGCAACTTCTGACCATGGGAGCAGGCCATAGCTTTTATCTTAGCAAGTCAATAGTTAACTGGGAAGAATTTATAGTTCAACAGTAATTATTTAGTAATCTTCTCTGTAATCAGGACTGGGAATTAACATTCCTTTATTTGCATGTAATAGTTCCATTTGAATTATCAAAATCCTAAGTAAAAGCTCTAGAATAAATTAAGGCTTTCAAGAAATAAACTGTTCAGCTACAAGCAGCAAAAATAAAAGTACAAACACTAAAATTTCTCATAAAAAGACATCTATTAAATCCTCAGGAACATGCATCCTGCATTTCTATAGGAAGTTCTTTCTACTCTAACATAAAATACATTATACTTTTATAGCCCTGGAGAAGCCAAGCTTGCTATTGAAACAGTCCTCAATATATCTGACTATCTGTCACAGGGAAAGATTTTCTGTGACCTTTTAGTTCCTGACTGTGCTTTTCTCTCAAGTTGCAGTAGCAGAAGAAACCAGAGAGAAAATTTTCAGGGCTGTTTTATTTAATTAGTATGGAATGACACCAATATGCTCTTTTACTAAGTATTATCTGAAAGAGGAGGAAGATTAGTGATATTTTTAGCAGTTATTGAAGTGAATTTGATTCAAAGCAGGAAACATAAAAATAAAAATCTCTGCTTATGACGTAGCTTCTATGACTTAGGGCAAGTCAGTCAAGACATCCTATTATTCCAGGACAGTGACTGGTGACTGTACTTTGAGTCAGGATGAGACTGGGATAGGTCATTCACCACACTTTCTGTTTGATGTATTAGCACTGCTATGGAAAAAACAAATATTAAAAGCTGGCAAGGGGCAATGGTGAAAGCAAGAAAAAGAACAACTGAGAAGAATGGTGTTACCCTGCCCTCCCCAGCCAATGCCGATTGCTCTTTTTTTAGTATCTAGTAGTTGTGAAAGAAGAAAATATCCAACAAAACCAGAAATCCAAAGTTAGTAGCACTGTAAAGAAACTGAAACTAATGTGGGATAGAACTGAATGATTGAGGCTTGTGCCAGGTAAAATGTCTGAGCTTATGACACTGAAAGGGACAGGTTCATCTTTCCTTCTCCCAGCAAAGACCTCCTCTCTCACTATCTCTCGCCATCTTTAGAAGAACTTTGCTGTTTTTCGTGCTTTTTGGTAATGCGAGTCAGATCAATAAGCAAGTTAAAAGCTGAGCCAGCAAGGAGAGAGGTGAGTGGCATTTGCTGGTTTAGTGAGCTGAACAGTTCACTAGTGGTCCGATGGTAACCAAAGCTAGGGTGAGGGAGGACATGCAAGTGTGCTGCCAGCAGGCAGAAAGTACAAGTGAGCAAGACCAACCCTGCTGGCTCGTCATTAGATCTCAGAAACCTTAGCTGCATCCCAAAACTGGAAGCCAGGAGGCTGGCTGGGACTGGCTAAAACAGAAGTTGTTGGGAGTGGGAGGTAAGAGGTGAATGAAGTTGGCTGAGGGTGTGGAGAGACTGTGATCTTTTAAGTGGGTGGTATTAATAGTGAAGCAGCGAGAACAAGAGAGGGTGGTCAATAGAGAGAGGAACGCCAGTGGACTGGGTGGGGAGTGTGGCCTGGGCTAAGGTGGAGAACAGGAATGGAGTATCACAAAGCAAGTGGAACAAGGCAGATTAGAGTTGCTAGAAATTTTTATTTTTTTATTTTTTTATGGGAAAATGTGCAAAAGGATCCGTAGCCATTAGAATGTACGTCATGGATATTAACCTAACGGTCTCGCTGATGATCCATGAAGTCAGTGTGTAATACCATAGGGAATTTTGGAGAAGCAGGGAAGAGAAGGGAGGAAGAAAAAGAAAGATGACGTAAAGGGGTTTTGTTTTAAAGGTTTTAAAGTCTTAGAAGTTATAACGCTTATTGTGATTGTAGGGAAGGCATCACTGCTGGGAGAGTTTGGCAAATACAATTCTTCAGATTATTTCTCAAATAATTTTGTTTAATTGACTTAGTAAGATATATACCCAAGAGCTCCTTGTAATATATTCTGGATGTAATTTTGGCTGCACCTATCTCTGCTGATTATTAGATGGAGAATGTTGTGTTTGCTTGTTACTGCCAATGAGAATTTTATGGCAGTGTTTCACTTTCCATTAGAAAGAATTGAAAACAATCATTCTGGCAATTTTGTGTGGTTGTCAAAAATCATGTATTGCTGTTTGAAAACATGCCAACTACTAATGGCTATCTCTGGGAGATCCATTTTATAGTCTTATAAAAGTACTTCAACCTATAAAGGACTGTTTACTATAATATGGATAAATACTTGACTAAGTATTATTCTTAAATTGGTCTAAGAGTGAATCCTCATATTTTAGCCCTCAAAGGTTTTTAAGGGAATGAAAAGCACAAAATGATATTTTTATTTCTGTTCTTCACTCACTGATGGCTGGAGGAACAGTTTTCATAACTGTGCTCTGAGGGCTGTCCTACTCCTTCAGGCTTTTAAGTGCCAGTTAAAATTGGGTCTTCCCCATTTTCCTGGGTTCATTTGTATTTGCAATATAAACATAGCTTATTTCCACATGAACAAGAATACTCTGATTCTACAAATATAGCAGTTATATCATCTTAATTCTACACATCTGTTTAAATTTCCAGCATTAAAATAGTGGGTTGAAGTATCCATGTGAGTAAGCCTTAGTTTTGAATTTGTTTGGGTGTATTATTAATCACAAAAAAATAATCTATCATAGTACCAGTGCTAGAAGACTTGTAATTGAAAAACGGGATATTTTATTCTAGGTATTTATTAAAGGTAGCAAAAATAATGAATATAAAGTTACTATTTGTATTTTATTTTGTCTTTTCCTAACTTAACTAACTCTTGAAGCTGAAAAGGGACAAATAAAGTCAGTTAAGAGAAATCCAATAACAAGACCTTATGATGTGTTCCTGAACCATGGTTTTGGAAAATGAAGTTTCATATAAACAAAGCTCTGTTTGAAGGCTCTTATAACAGGAGACAGATAATATTATATTGTTTTTGATGTTCCTTTTACAAGCAAGGGAAGGGTTTATAAATATCTCTTCTAATTGAAGTGGTTCAGAGAACTCCTAATTAGCATTTTAAAAGCACTACAGCATTACATCCTTAACAAGTATGCACTTCATGAGGTAAGTCTGCATATAGATCACATGGAAACATAATGCATAGTTTCTCACAGGTAATTCACATGAAAGTAGTATACATGAATGTGTTGCTTCACTAAAACCAGGTTATTCAGAGTGCGTGTTCTTTGAAGATGCTATAAAGGAGTTAAGAATTAAGAGACTGGGGTGAGAATAGAATTACGTAAAGAAAAGAGAATTAATCATAGAATCTCAGAATCATTTAGATTGGAAGGGACCTCTTGAGATAGAATCATAGAATGGTTTGGGTTGGAAGGGACCTTAAAGATCATCCAGTTCCAACCCCCCTGCCATCAGCAGGGCCACCTTCCACTAGACCAGGTTTCTCAAAGCCTCATCCAGCCTGGCCTTGAACACTTCCAGGGAGGGGGCATCCACAACTTCCTTGGGCAACCTGTGCCAGTGTCTGACCACCCTCACAGTGAAGAATTTCTCCCCAGTATCCAATCTAAACCTGCCCTCTTCCAGTTTAAAGCCATTTCCCTTTGTTTTGTCATTAACTGCCCTTATGAAAAGTCCCTCCCCAGCTTTCTTGTAGCCCCTTCAGGTATTGGAAGGCCTCTATAAGATCTCGACGGAGCATTCTCTTCTCCAGGCTGAACAGCCCCAACTCTCAGCCTGTCCTCATAGGAGAGGTGCTCCAGACCTCGGATCATCCTTGTGACCTCCTCTGGACTTGTTCTAGCTGCTCCATGTCTTTCTTGTGTTGGGGGCTCCAGAACTGGACACAGTACTCCAGGTGGGGCCTTCCGAGAGCGGAGTAGAGGGGGAGAATCACCTCCCTCAACCTGCTGGCCACACTACTGCAGCCCAGGATAGATCATCTAGTCCAACCTTCTGCTCAAGTAGGGTCACCTCAAGCAGGATGCCCAGGCCAATGTCCAGTAGCATTTTGAATTTCTCCAAGGATGGTGACTGAACAACCTCTCTGGGCAACCTGTGACAGTGCTTGCTCACTCTCACAGTAAAAGAGTGTTTTCTTATGTTCAGGGGGAATTATGAACATTTTAATTTAATTACATACATTTTCATTTGTGCCCATGACAATATTAGCCTTTTTCTTGCTGCAAGGGTGCTGTGCTGGCTCACGTTCAATTTCCTGGTCACCAGGACCCCAAGGCCCATTTCTGTAAAGCTACTTTGCAGCCAGTTGGCCCCCAGCATGTACTGGTGCCTGGGGTTATTCCTCCTCAGATGCAGGAATTTGCACACCCCCTCGTCGAACTTCATGAAGTTCCTGTCAGTCCATTTCTCCAGCCACTCAGAGGGACCACCACTACAGAGTGAGCCTCTGGTGTATCAGCCACTCTTCCCAGTTTTGGACTGTCAGCAGACTTGCTAAGGTTGGACTCTGTCCCATTGTCTGGGTCAATAATGAAGTTGTTGAACAGTATTGGCTGCAGTATTGAGTCCTGGGATACACCACTAGTTTATTGTCTAGTTTCAAAAGGAATTAGTGACACTGACAACAACCCTTCAGACCTGGTCATTCAGCCAGTTTTTAATGCATCTCAGCATCCATGGATCTAACCCGTACTTCGTTTTGTCTATGATGATGTTATGGGAGACAGTGTCAGAGGCTTTACTAAAGTAAAGGTGAACAACATACAGTGTTCTCACCTTGTCCACCAAGCTAATCACCTTATTGTAGAAGGCAATCAAGCATGATTTCCCCTTTGTAAATCCATGCTGACTACTCCCAATCACCTGCTTGTCCTTCATGTGTTTTAAAATGCTTCCCAGGAGAATTTTCTCCATCACCTTCCCAGGGACTGAGGTGAGAATGATTGACCTGCAGTTCCTTGGATCTTCCTTCTTGAAGATAAAGTGATATTTGCTGTCTTCCAGGCTTCAGGAACCTCGGCCAATTGCCATGATGATTCAAAGATTATTAATAAAGAGTGACCTCATAATGACAATGGCCAGCTGCCACAGCACTTATGGGTGCCACCTGTTTGGCTCCATGGATTTATGTACATCTGTTTTGTTTAAAGGCCCTCTAACATAATCCTCTTCCATCAACGGTAAGTCTCCTTTGCTCCAGAGTTTCCCTCTGATCTCAGGAGCCCAGGATTCCAGAAGGCAGGTTACCAGGAAGGTAAACACCAAGGTGAAGAAGGCATTGAGTACTTCAGCCTTCTCCATGTCATTTGTCACCAGTTCCCCTCCTCCATTCACCAATTATTTAATTGATAATTTTCCATGGTTTTCCAAACTTGAATAGTCTTATCACACTTTTTCTAAACAAAGAGCGAGCTGGTATGCGCATCAAATTTGTAAGATTAATTATGATAGTGATGTTCAAAAGTTTGGAAGCCAGACTTGGATCATATAAATCCTGTCAATCTATTTGGATTATTTAAAGTTACTGCCTTCCTTTTCTGACTATGAAATAATTCTGTAGATTACAGTGTGGATCAATAATAATGAAATTTTATGTTAAATCTATTAGTGTCTTAAAGAACCAATATAATTCAGTATTATACACACTTGTGGGGTAGCAGCCATGAGTTCTATTTTCCCTCAGGGTTTTTGCTGCAGATTATCATCTCTGCAAAATTCAGTTACCATCTTAGTGTTGTCAATACCATATACTTTTATTCCAAGCTTCTTTCTTTTTGCCCAGTCTAAAACCTTGATCTATTTTATGGGATTTACGTTACCAAAAGACTCAGTATGGCTAAAATGCAGGTAATTATTTCTGAGATCATTCCAGATACTGGCTTTCTGAATCATATTGAGTAACACAACTATCCTGACTGCCACTTAGGTCTGTAAGGTAGATACCCTCTTGGATATGGATTTCTGTTGCTCCTTCTGTAGTCAGTTGCAGTCTGTATCTAAAATTTTCCAGATAAGTCTGCATGTCCTTTCTAGATAAGTAATCTTGCAAAATTCACTAACAGTCCAACTAAAATCACAGTCAGTATGTAGCTCTTTAGAGGGTCTTTGTTTTCCTGTTATATTCAATGCAGTAACTCATCAGATAGTTTATTACACCTTTCTACAAGGACTTTGTTGTTTGTTCTCTATTGAGTCTTATGACACATAGTAATGATAAAAGATCATTAATACTTCTTCCTAGTGAAGCCAAAATCTTTTTCATAGTAGTGTAAACAAAATAAGGCAATGCTGTGTTGAAACTGTAGATTTGAGGCAGTTTGAAATGAATGTAGACAGGATGGGAAGTTCAAGACAAAGTCTCTGAGTTAAAAAGATCCCCTGAAGACTGATCTTGATAGATGCTGGGAACAAATAGCTCCTGTTTTAGTTGAATGACTTCCCAGCATGGCACACTTAAGCAACAGCTATTATTTTCAGCTCTCTTTGTAACATGTGACTCTTCAGTCAAAGGCAATCAGTGAGGGGAAACCAAGTGAATTAAATTGGAATGAAAAACCAGAGACAGCTTAATGTTTTATGTTGGTCATAGATTAACAATTTTATGTTTCATGGGAGGGAAGAAAGGCCAAAACATTCACACAGGTTTACAGTTTGTGCACTCAGTTTAAGAGACTTCCCATAATGAAATGGACTTCTTTTTCCACCAGTATAAAAAGAATTTCTTGAAGTAAAATACTGGCATAATGTGGAAGTTGTCATTTACAAAATCTGTATGTATTCTGTTGGCCATTCAGAACAAGTCAA
>NW_010312669.1:19111-28674 GCF_000700745.2 Antrostomus carolinensis
TATAAGCTGAGATCAAATTCAAGTATTTACCTCTGTAAGTATAAATTAATAATGTATATCGGAATTTTTAAAAGCTGTAACAGCTACTTTTTGGTATTTTGTCTCTGAAAAAGTGGCATTGCACCAAATCCAACTTGTAAAAGTGGTGAAAAAATTCTGCATTTTACCTGTTAAAAATGTACTTTAAAATATATGCAATTAAAATTAATAAAGATGCATTTTCTGTGTTTGATATATCATATCAGTAAATAATTTTGAATAATATTTCATTATTTAGATGTGACATGAAATCTGTAATAATACATTTAAATAATACTTGTAATAGTGAATATTTTTAACAAGTCATAGAATTAAAATACTGCATCTACTGGTTTAATGATGTATTTAATTGTTTGTGTCAGAGGAATTTTTCTTTGGGATTAGATTATGGTTAGCCTTACATTTAGATTATGACAGCCTCTCATTTGCTCCAAGTGTTTAGGATTTCCCAGAGCATAGTCAAAAATCTCTTCAAGGTTGTGTGTTACATTGCTGGGATCAGTGGGGTGAAAATAGGACAGAGAAAACTGTAGGATGTGTTTTAAAGGAGGAATTTTAAAGGCTGAATGAAATTACTTTTTACCAGAACAAGAGGTGAGTAAGGAAGGGAATATAAATAATTCACTATCCCTCACCTGAGTGACATTCTCTATATACTCGTAGTATCCTGTGTGATAAAGAAGTTGATGCTTTGTAATGTTCTACCTTCTACCTCTTCTACCTTCCATTTATATTTTGGAAGTGTTAAAATGAATGGTGCTGTTTTTTTCCTAAGGTTTGCTGTTTCAGTGAAGGGGCATATGGGACACTTTCATATGTTGGATACAATGACGTTCTCTGAAATAGTCCTAAGTGATCACTTAGCATTTTTTTGCTGTCAGTACACAATTTAATGATTTTGACTTAGGTAATTCAAAACTACAAAGGTTAAGAGTATAACTGATGAATGGTTTAGCTAACATGTGACCATGTTTACTCTTATTTCTCTTTAGTATGTTGGAAAATTAAGCGGGAAAAACTTTGTGTGTACTAAAAAAGACTGACTTTATGGAGAAAGGTATCCTGAGTAACTATTCTGTGACTTCTTCAGTGATTTCTGTATTTGTATATCTGCCTTATGAGTAGAAAATATTTCCTGTTTGTCATCCCCTGGAACCACTAAATATTTACGAATAGAAGAGTAAACAATTCTTATTATGTGTACAAACTGAAGAAGATTGGTTCTTACGCTCTAATCATCAGTGTTGCTGTTACAGAAACCACTAAAAATAATAAAACTGGAGTATAGGGGAGTCTGGCCAATAACAAGTTATTACTTCAATTAATATTGGAACTTACTAATTATTTTTGAAGGAGAAGTTGCAGAAAGGCTAAAACTGGTTGTTCCTATTCCTTTTATCCCTAACACTTCCCATTTTTCAGGAGCTAGGCGAGCAGCCCTGGGAGGCCCCGCCAGCTGGAGGGGCACATCCTTGGTCCCAGCCTGCTCCCAGCAGCTTTATTTTATGCAAAATAGCAGGTGCTTCTGTGTGGCCGAAGATGTTAATCATGCTTACCTCATAGATAATTGGTATATGGCATCTGGTTCGTATTATCAGTGTATTTATAAGAAATAGCTTGATTTCCATGGCCAGAGAAACTGAACCCTACAGCAACTAAGGCAGACCTGTATAAAAGCTGCAGAATTTTCTTCAGCACATTATGGTAAATTAGGAGTATTAGTTAGCAGAAGTCACTCCAACTTTGAGGGGGGGGGAAATTACTAAAAAAAGATGTTCTTTTATTTTATGCAGCACTGAAGTTAGTGCTTTTGCAGCCCCTTGACTGGCATTTTGTTAATATATACTTGAGTCTGATCGTTAATGTTGTTGTAAAAGTGAAATCTAAAACTTTGTTTAGTCCTTTGGAGAAGGTAAAAGTTTAAATTTTTTTCTTTCCTGTGTTAATTTTATTTAACTTAAGAGATACATATCACTTGTAAAGCTGCTGGCATTCAGCCATTTCATCTCACAATAATTAAAATCTAGAGGTTATCTATCTTCTCTAAGTTTCTTCTAGAGTATATATTACCATCAATAATGTAGTTGTCAATATGTTGTAAATTTAAGCAAATACTTACTAATTTCTGAGTCTTCAAAATGAGATGTTTTGTCTTAAGAAATTGAAGTAGTTAAGTAACCAAAATTTATTGAAAACATGTTATTAAAATAAAAATACTCAGTTTTGAAGAGTACATATTTTTAAATAACTGTATATTAAAATGAAGTTACAGTTATGTATGAATTTCAAATAGTCATTACAGTTTAAACTTGAGCATATATGTGATAGCTATACTAATTCATACCAGTTGAGTTTTTTCTTCTTTTTGGAAAATGACAGCTTTTTAGAAATAAAACAAAAAATAAATAAATCCTCCACCCAAAAATCTTTTTTTTTTTTCTTTTTATAAGCCAGATAGCAGTCTTCTGAAAATTATTATCTAAGTGAATAATAAAACCCAGCTAATATATCAGGAGAAAAAGACCACCTTTGGCTCGTAATACATCTTTTTGCATAGGCAGAAAAGTCTTTTATAAGACCTAAGTACTTATTTATAATGGATTTGTACCCTATTTTCCTCTCATATGCTTTTTATGTGGGATATGGACTTAAGAATTTTTGGACTAGTTTACTACAACAGAATATTCTTTAAATATGCCACACAGTGAAATTATAGTTTTAAATATTATAAGTAAATACCACCATATAAATTCCTGGGAACAGTTTGCACCTGTCTTTCTTGTGAGTAATTTGTATTCCCCTTTTATACTTATTTATGCAAGTTATATTTAATTATGCAAAAATGAATGATGTTTGTCATCTAAAGCTGGGAAGAAAAATGTTTGCATACATTTCTTAAATTTTTCACTTTTTTCAAAAATCTCTTTAGCCTTCAGTCTTCTAGCTTGTCATCTGATTTATAATCTCTGAGGCAGTATCCATTTCAATATTTTTCTTGTATTTTTCCAAGTTATAATTAAAAAGATATTCCTAATTTTGTTGCTTGGTTTGAGAGTCTTAATCCATCCTGAGGGTTTTTTTCTCAGTCCTTTTTCATCAAGGTGGTTGGGTAACATTTAAACTATTTCACCTTGCAACCTAGACAAATGTTTTGTTTCCATTCTATTTAGATTTTTGTGGCCAGTAAGGACTTAGAGTTTCAAGGCTTTGTTCAAAGGTTAGCAGAAAATGGGTTAGAGTTTGAAGCTATTTCAGATTTCCAGGATGACATGAATTTAGCGAGAGGTAACTTTTTTCAGGGAGCTACCTTTACAATAGTTAAGTCCAGTGAGATTATTTGCTTTTGTAGCAACCATAAAATGAAATGTTTTTTATCCAGAACAGCAAAAGTCTGGGTTTTGTCTTCATTTTTCCTGTCTTCCATAGTATTTCTGACCATACTAATTTACTTTCAAGTCCTCCTTTTTTCCTTTCTGTGTAATCGTATTTCAGATAGAGTGATGCAGATGCTTTGTATGAGAGCAGTCACACAGGGTCTCTTTGCATTGCGTGCCTCGTCCACTCTAGCAACCCACCACTTTTCCAGTTTGGTCCATGAGACTCACTGGGTGGATACTCATGCAGTTCAAAGAGTAGCTTGAGCTTGAACAATTCTTGCACAGTTACAGTTGCTAAGATAAACCTGCACAGACTTCATACATCTATCAGAATCTTCATGGCAGGGCTGGTGTTGCACAGCTTTTCTCACCCCAGTGAGTTAGTCATTCTGCCCTTGTGGCACAGAGCAAAGACCTTCAGCTTTCTTCATGTGGGTTAGGTGTGACTCTAGGCTCAAAGGGGATTTCAGGCTACAAACAAGGCTGTGACATAGCCTGAGCTTGAGACATTAATAATGTGGATGGTCAATGAAACAGAGCATAAAAGCAGGTTCAATTAACTTTGTACAGTGAGTTGCAGCTCTGTCATCAGAGGGTTGAGTTCTCTTACGTGTAACTCATTGAAATTGATGTTAAATGTGCAAATTGGGCTGACAGCTAGGTGTTCCAGGGGAACAAATGAAAGGTTTCTTGGAATTCAGGTCTGCTTTAGCAGCTTTGGCTGCTGAAAAAAACATCTAATGATACTTATATTTAAACAGTAATGACTTTGAACAGTCATGGAAATATTTCCAGCTCCAGCCATCTTCTTGGTGATGTGTTCATGAACCAGCTCTATAGCATAGAGCTTTGCTTCTTACTCACCAATCATCCTTACTACACTCCCACAGCCCCTTCATCACTTCTGCCCTGTTCCTATTACTTTTCTCCTTCATGTGGCTTACGCTTTCCTACCTGTACCTTTTGAAAGAAGAAATCTCATACTTCGCTCATTCACAAGAAATGATCTCTGCCACCCATTTCAATACCCTGGGCAATTACCTGTAAGGTAATTTCACAAATGAAAGGAAGGAATTCTGAATTACTGTTACCTCCTTATTCCACAAGATCTTTGAAATGGATGCAAAAGCATGCAGAATGGAATATGCACAGTTTAGATGCCATAGGGTGTCTGAGGCACAGGCATAGAGCTGGCAAATCTGACCTAGAATGATCCACACATTTATGGACTGGGGTAAATTAATTTCAGCATCTAACATTAATTTAGGCAACTGAATCTCAATAATTGTATTGTAAATGATGTGGCAGCTTTTTATTGCAGCAATGTTGTTAACTTTCATCAAGCCATATTCATCAAAATTTGATTTATTCTTTCAGAAAAAAAAAATAAAAAGCACATCTGAATTTTAGTCTAGAATCTCATTGTACACTTTGGTACTTTGTAGTCTGTCTTTGTTCATTGTTCTAAAAACTGAACTCTAATTCTGCTTACTAGTTAATTATAATTTTGTCATTGTCTCTGTGTCAGTGTAGTAAGGCACTTCATTTGACTTTAACCATAAAACTTAACAGACTATGTTGGGATTTTCTGGAAAATGATTTTATAGTCCTCAGTCCACTGAAATGGCATCCCCCTTTTTTGAATCCTAGTAGGAAATTTGATGAAGTGAAACTAATTGTACTTCTTGGTGACACAAGTATAGGGCTTAAGAGGACAAACCTTAGAGGTCTTTGGCCAATGTACAGAATTTGCATAACAGGTTTACTGTTACAACAGAACTGTGAGCAACAGAAGTAAAAGGAAGTTATGAGTCTCAATTGGTTCCTTTGGCATCTACATGTTGAAGATGAAAGAATTCTAAAATGTAAAGTATACCTCTTGTATGAATCAGAAATATGACCAATAGCATTTTGCTGCCACATTCATACAGTGGTGTGCTTTAACGTGGCATATGTTATCACTGTGCCTTGCAAGGGAAAACCACCTTCGCAAGGACAGTACCGAACGCATGCTTAACTTGAATCAAGACTGAGAGCAAGTATGTGCTTATGATAAATTTAAATAGGAATGCTTTCCAAAACAGAATTATATGCTAGATAGCCAACAATTGCTAAGTTGTAATTTTATTTTTAAAGTAAATGCAATACTGGCAGCCTTGCGACTGCTGGATTGCAGTAATGACTGGTATTTATATCTGGTTCATTAGCATGCCAGTGAAAAATTTCATGTGACAAAAATCCATTTGGCTGATGAACCACCTTTTAATTAGAGCTTGAATTTTCAAAAGAATACAGCTTATTTTTTTCCTCTGTAATGTAATATAACTGCATGTAACAGTTGCAAAAATGAATTGAATGAGAGAAATGTTTTCAAGTGAATTAAGCAGACTACTTGTTAGGTGCTTAGACATCTAAGGCTTTGTTTTGCTCTGCCAGACCTGACTGAGGCCAATAAAAGGGCCAGGTTACATAATGAAGAATGTTTTTTTCTCTTTCATAATACAAGTCTTTGGGTTCAAGAAAGCCTTCATAAAGCTAAGATAACTTGTGGCTTCTTCTGGTGGTTTATACAGTTATTTTGATATGCAAATGTTACTGAACATGCATGTAGTATCTTGCAGCCATACACTAAGCCTGAAAAAAAGTCTTCCCAAAAAAGCACTTTAAAAAGAATAAAAAAGCTGTCCCTAAACTTGACTGGTTTTAACATGTGGATGTGTCAGAGTTGAGATTGTAAAATGTTGCTTGTAATTTCAACAGATACTTGTTAAACTATGAATAAATACAGACTGCATTGAAAAGAAATTTAGGCAGTAACTGTTCATGTAAAGTTCTAGCTCTTTTTTGCATTGTTTCTAATCAGTAGTTTTAAGATTGTTGTAATTAGTCAGTCCTTTATTGAATCTTACTGTAAAACAAAGGAGAAATGAGTGGTGTTGAGAGGTAGCTATTCCAGAGTAGCATGTTCCCTCGTGACTCCTGAAACCTTCTCCATTGTACTGTTCTCCTTTCATTCCCCTCTTTTTCACTGTCCCAATGGTTCCTCCAGTCCTAGTCAGTCTTCATCACTGTCTATAAAATCAGTGTTGCTGTGCCTGAGGATGCATATCCTGATACCTGACCTGACCTTTCTGAGGGGAAGGAATGTTGTTCTAGCCAAAGCATATCATATCATGCTATTTCGGAAGAACTGCCATGAAGAACTGGAGAAAGCATTAACTGAGCAGTAAAAAGGGAGGTGAAAATCAAGGAAATAAATATGGCACTCTGCACAAAAAAAATTCAATTTCACTTCATGTATAAAATGAAGCTGACTATTATCTTTCAGGAATGAGATCTTTGAGTCATGACAGATAGTTCCATGTCAGTATTTGTAGAAAAAGCAGCAGTTTTCAAAAAAGCAAATGGAATGCTAGGATTTTTTAGAAAATAAATAAAACACAAAAACATTATGCCAGTTTACAACATCTACTACTCTCATACTTCAAATATTTTGCAGTTCTCATTTCTTCATCTCAAAAAGTATATGGTAAACTAGGTCATGTTCAGGGAAGGGCAATGGGATGTTTTAAAGCACAAATTTTTTTTTTCATATGAAGAATAATAAAACAATCTCTTCAGCCTGTCAAAAAAAAAAAAAAAAGTATGATAGAGATTGTAAAACTGTGAGTGGCTGGAAAGGTTGGTTAGGGCTGGATTTTTCATTCTCTCTCCAGTACACCCACAGAGTACACCAAAGCATGTTTGTAGGAGCCACATTCAGAAGAAACAAAAGGACATCGTCCTTCACACAGTGTGTGGCTGAGTTACAGAATAGTTTTCCAAAGCAGAATTATATGCTAGATAGCCAACAATTGCTAAGTTGTAATTTTATTTTTAAAGTAAATGCAGTACTGGCAGCCTTGCGACTGCTGGATTGCAGTAATGACTGGTATCTATTTCTGGTTCATTAGCATGCCAGTGAAAAATGTTGCAGAGCCCAACATTGACATCAGTGCAGGTGACACCAGAAGTCTGCTGAGGATTAATGAAGAGCTTGCACAAGAAGAGCTACCTGAATTGTATGTAGGGGAAGGACAGGAGAGTATATGGAGGAAGAATCATATGTGCTTTTGTTATTTTTTGTTTCAGTTAATAAGCTATGATATGTGATATCATAGTACACCCACCTACTTCCCGAGTTCTGTACAAATATATCTCACTTGCAGGAGGCAAACATGATTGATAGTATTTTCTGAATAGTTAATGTAGAACTTCTCCACTGCTTCAGTTTTAACAGGAAATTGTGAAGAACAAGACAGCCAAGGTGTATGTTGAGCCAGGACTGAAGCTCTTGAAAGGTTCTAATAAAACATGTTTACTTTGGGTGAATATATTTGATTACTGTATCTTGACGCTCAATCAATATTAACCTGATGATTCAGTCAATATTAACCTGATGGGTCACTTGTGCACCAAAATGTTGACAGTAGAATGAATGTGGTAGCTGTACAGCATCTTCTCTGAACGCAGATTTTTCAGTTGGCAACCATTTTTAACAGTTGAAGAGAAGCTGCTCATGGATGCCACTATAACTTAATCTTGAGCTTACAGATGTTAATCATGTAGAGCACATCTCACTACATGTTTACAAAAAACCAAAGATGCCAGGAAGAGCTTAAATGTCACGGACATAGTTTGAACCTTAATTTATTCAAAGAAAGCTAAAATATTTTTAGCAATGTCTTATCACTTCCACACCCCCATGTTTTCACCAAGGAAGGTGGCATAATTTATTTTCAGAAGTACTGTTCAGCTCTAGCTTCTTGTGAAATCTATGAAAGCAGAGAATATTCAACAGCTATGAAAATAGAAAA
Organism: Antrostomus carolinensis; assembly: GCF_000700745.2. NCBI lineage: Eukaryota > Metazoa > Chordata > Aves > Caprimulgiformes > Caprimulgidae > Antrostomus > Antrostomus carolinensis. Next base: position 27,384 of record NW_010312669.1, read on the forward strand.
TAGTGGTTGTGTGTAATGATTAAGTCAGAAATAGTACCAAAGAAAAGGAATAAAGAAAATAATTATTTTTCTAGAAATTAATTGAGAAAGAAGACAGCCTATGGATTGATTTTTTGTTTAACTGCTTCATTGTCTCAATGTTTAATACAGCCAGCTCATTATTAGCTGAGGCAAGTGGGGTTTTGGAATGCCTTAGATAAAATAAAAGCATGGATAATAATAAAATAATGAAAAATGGGCCATTCAGTACTACAGTTTAAGTTTGGTGGAAAGAAGTTTGCAAAGCAATGTCAGCGACCCAGCTCAGATTCTCATACAAATAATTTCTGGAACTGAGAAAAATGCATCTCAGTGCTCTGTGAATGTGGCTATACTGCTTTCCTGACATTTTGGATGAATTGAAGCCCATTTGTGAATCATGGGCACAGTAAAGATAATCCACATGTTTAACTGAGAGTTGACTCCGATCATATCCAAAATTTGTATCCTATCCAGAATCTTTTTCATTGGTGATGAGCCTTGAACATATGTGAAAACTCAGTTCACAGGATTTGCAGGATTGGTGATCAGTTCCCTTTGCTCGGTCATCCAACTTTCCTATGACTCTAAAAGTCAGTATAGGCCTGTCTGTGCCTACAAGTTTATTTGATAGCATTTCAAACATTGCAATGATAAGATTTAGTTGATAAAAGCATAACATGGCCTTGGAGCTTCTGGAGGCTCATAATGCACTAAAAATCCATTCAGGGATACTAACATTAAAAAAAAAAAAAAAAGCCAGCTGAATCTTTTAAAAGTTTGTGTGATGCAGACCAACGTAGGTTCCTCGTGACTCAGTCAGTAGTGACACTGGGTGTACTGAGGCCAGACTTAAAGAGCTGTAAGTCTCAACCAAAGTAATCTCTTTCTGTTAGCTACTGCCCTTATGCTGGGATGTCACTACTGAGTATCTGACCATTGCAGATGTCACCGAAATTGGGAATGAACTTCTTAACACCAATGTGGTCTTAAGAAGCACGTATTCTTTATTGCAGCACCGGATGCACGAGACATCATTCCACCTATAGTATGTACCGATTCGTCCCCCTACAAAAACTTTATACTATCAAAACATGCATATTAATTTATTTTCCAATAAATCATTAACATATTCATCACATTTCCAATAACTCATTAATACACTTAAATGTTCTTTTCGCATAAGTACTGGTCATCTTGTTGGTCTTCAGGGATCCTCTGGTGGTCATTGAAACTTTTCTCACTGTGCCCTTTAGTTGAACTTTTCTTTTGC
>NW_010312669.1:28747-47376 GCF_000700745.2 Antrostomus carolinensis
CTAGTAGCCAATAGCACTTAGCCTGTGATGTAAGCAGGTGGAAGTGACGTAGTGAACCCACACCATATAGTACTGTGTCACACAGCATTAAACGCCATTTGCAGCATCCTCATATTGGTGTCAGTGCTCATTGGCCCAGAGACAGGGTGTGTGTTTGTCTCTGTGCCTCCTCGACCGGACGGGACGTTGCGGGATAACAACTGCAACATTTTGCACGTTTAGTTCATCTTTTGGGCTGTTTACAACACTTCTGTCTCCACAGAACTGGTTTATTCAGCATCACTACCTTATCTACCCTATTGCTAGAACTCGGCCCTGCAAATATGCTACAAACTTGACTAGACCTAGCAGATACGTAACTGTCTTTCAATGTCACATTGTTTAAGCAGAAGGGTATGTTCTCTTGGAATGGTATCACAGGTGTTTATTGCTTGCTTTCTGCTAGAAAAAGTAAGGTAAGCAGAAAAAGTAGGTATCAGTCGTCACAGGATGTGAAATAGCGTAGCCGTAGATCTTTGGGAGGTGAATTATCAAATAATTTCAGGTGTCAGGCTGGCTTGTTTGCTTCTTTTATGGTCAGATGTAAACATTAATGTGGCTGCTTTGACAGAAGAGTATGGAGGTTCCTTAATGACTCTGAACTGTGCGATTCTACAGTAACAGAAATGTATTTTTACTAGTCTTGAACACAATTTTTCACTTATTAATTTATTACATTTCAACTTACATTGAGTGATAAGTGACAGGCTTGTTTTATTTCCACTTGCACACATTCCGTACTCACATGGTTAGATGTGTTGATGGGCAAATTCTTAATATCAGGGTTATTTTGTTATTGCTTATATCCTAAGGAACCTGCCCTCCCAGATAAGTACAGCTGTTTGATTATGTACTTTGCCAAGAAAATCTTTCTGAGTGGAACTTGTGGTAGTTACAGTACATTAAAATCTTAACTGGAATCCTTCCACAGTCTTATTTCTTCTCCTAAATCTCCGTCACCTTCTCTCTCACTGTCTTTTGTCTTGTAGTTCTCCCTCTTCCTCTCATCTTAATCCTTGACCCTGGGCAACTTTCAGCCAGCTCGCCCAAATTTACTGCTCCATCCACTTTGTCTCTCTGGCATCTTGACTCGCTCAAACACTGTCACTGCCCCATTTCTTTCTGCCTTCACTCACATCTCTCACTCCTTGTACCTCAGATATTTTGAGAGTTTTCAGTGTTTGTTTGGAGACAGATAATGTAGCTCCTTCCCCAATAAAAATAGGTTATTATTCTGTCTCTGTCAGTCAGTAGCTGAGCCTGACCTGCATTATGTTGTTTGAAATATGTTGACTCTTGTGTACTGTGTTATTTTGTTTGTTTAGCATTAAGTGCACTGCTAAGCACAAAATTTTAGGTGATTATAGATTAAAATCCTTCCATCTATAAAAGTCTGTCACAGCTGTATATGCTGAATTGCAGGATTAGGACATACAAAGATAGATCTTTAAGAAAACAAAACAAAACAAAAAAACCCCAATAATGCTGAAATACTGCAAGATTTTTTTCACCAGCCTTTCTCTTTGATTTGCCAGTTCCTATGTGAAAATTTATTTTGCTTTTATATATTTTGTACTGAACAGAAGCATTTCATTATTATAACTAATTCTATATCTTTCTTCGTTGAACAATATCTGTTATGACTTTCCAGGGAAACATCAAGCTAAAATGCACTACATTTAGTACTTTTTCATTTCTTCTAGATTATTGTGTATTAATCATTGCTGATGGGAGTATATACTGAGGGCCACATCTGTAACTTGATAGATAGCATTTCTACAGATGTGAATTTGGGTCTGTCCATAGTAGGGATAGGGAAGGTTACACACTAGGATGAAGACAAGATGATATTTTGTTATTTAATAAGTATTAAGTATTGTTATAGACTACAGTTCGACCTGTTACTGCTGCCTGTCACATATGCTTTCAGTTCTTATGAATTAATCAAAATTAATAATTTCTGATAAAATTATACATCTTGTGTGCTTACCTTAAACTGAGGTTTTTAAAATGTCAGCAGAAATTGTTTACCTACCAGTGAGAAACAGACTGGAGAAAAACATTGGTTTACAGCAAAAAAATAGTTACATTTTAAAAGTATTTGAAGGAAGCTATTACATTTTCCTGGAAGATAATTTTTTTCAGGAATATATTTTTATTTTTCCATCAAATGTGGCTAATTAATGGCCTTCAAAAAGAAGGATCATTTGTGCGTCATTGAGTCGTATGCTTAGCAGTTTTTGCAAGATACTGCACCTGCAGGGGCCATGCTCCTCCAGCCTGCACTGTTTCTTCTCACCACCACAGCCCTAGGCAGTGTACGAGGAGCTGTGACCTCTCTTTAAATGCAAGACAAGGGCTGGAGTAGAAGTAAGGAAAGGTAACCAAGAAAAGGAGCCAGTGCTCAAGCTCATTCTTGAATTAACACCTTGGTGATTAACTCCCAGAGGATAGATTGACACCGTGTAACAGCGCAGAAATATCTGCCTGGTGTGGAGTTCAGCTGGTGCGCCTGCATGACACAGTCCAGAATCAGGAAGAGCTACTAATTTATGTCTGAAACTAGTATAGCTATATACCATGGCTATGTTCTATAGTACAGCTGTGCAGGGCTTGTTCAACAGAATGCAGGGCTGTATTGAATAGCTGTACTAGTGGTACTATTTATTGGTACTGTTAGTTTTGATGCCACTGTCTCAGACATCCTTGCAGTTAGATGTAGAAAATTAGCGTAACAAAACTTCGTTACACTAAAGGAAAATGATCTGACAAATCCCTAAGTGGATTCTCCAAATCGATTCTGCCATTCACAGCATGTTGTCACTCTCACTCAAGATAACCGCTATGTTAAAGCAGTCTGGCCAGCGTTGCTAATGAGGTTATAGAGAACAAGAGATAACAGCTGTCAAATCCTCACTACATCTCTTGGTTTCTTCTAGACTGGTGACAAAACAGGTTTTTTTATCCTCTAAGGATAAAAACGATTTTTTTTTTTTTTACCCCTAAGAATCAAAACTTAGTATGGTGTGATCCTTTTGCCACAAAATCTTCTCTCTTTTGTCTGTCCTGGATATTAAGCAAGGTTGCTGCCTGTTGTCTTTGTTTCCTGATTTTCAGTAGCTTTCAGGCTGTAAGAATGTCACATGCAATGCAGCGTTATTCCATGAGGAGGAGGAGGGACAGCACAGGCCATGTGGTGTTACCCTCTTGCCATCCTGCTCCTATTAGCAGAGTGCAGTTTTCCACTGATGAATCATGTGCACCATGGTCTAGATATAAATAACTCAGCGTTAATTGCTTTTGTTGCTGTCAGTAGCGTCCCTGGTTATCTATACAGGCAATTCTTTTAATTGTTGCCTCTGGTGCTTTTGCACATTTCTATCCATACTTCATTAATTCCAATTTGATATTTATATTAAAATTTTTTATGTAATAACATTTGCACAATGTAGAAGTGACCTAAGGGACGACCTCTGCAAATAGATTCATCAATGTCATTTTAGCAGTTTTCAACATTTCAAAGTGTATTGTAAAAGATGTAGATTGTTTAAAATTGATCTTATTACATGTCATGCTTTTTCACTTATCTAATGCCCAAACCAAATCTTGTCTGTGACGACTTTTTGACAGTCAACAGAATAGAGAGCCAGTGGGTAAGGGGAAATATTCTAAAAAGCACATGAGAAAAGTAAACACATTAAGTCATTAAATAGCATATTAAATTTACTTAACCTACTGACACTGTGGTCAAGGACTCTTGCAGCCTCTCTTCCTAGCTTGCTGCCTAAAAGATGTTAGCTTTCAACTGTGTAGCTTTTGGTATTTATTTTCTATATACTTCTTTATTCTCCTTAGTGCACTAGCCACAGCTTTCTAATCTTTTCAAAGACTATTGCTTGCAGGGTCAAATCTTGCTTAGGAAAATAAGGAATAAAGAATTTAAACATCAGTCTCCTCCTCCACATTCTTTTAGCTCGCTGACTAAGGCCACAGATCAGAAAACTGGTTGTAAAAGACAGAGTGAAACACTCCCCAAGTAGCAGACAACACTTACAGTATTAGGAATGCTTCAGTTTTCAGTAGTGGAGTGTAATCTGTAACAAATATGGTATGTACTATGATGGTATAGAAATGACTTCAGGTAATGAAAAAAACAGTTGTAAACTGGTTTTGGAAAATGATCATTATCTATTTTAGAACCCCACAAGACATTTAGCATATGCTTAACATCAAAAGCGTATGTGAATTGTCAGATATTTCAAAGCTTCGTGTTGTATGTAATTTTTGTATGTCCACAAATTCGTAATTTGGCAAATGTTGTATAATTAATATATGCTGATGGGATATTTAACTAGATTACTTTGGGTATTATCCCAATCTGGAAGTTACTGTGAGCACTGAAATTATTTGGCATTAAAAATGAGCCTTTTGCTAAAATTTCCTGGCATTGCAGCTCAGAACCTTGGGTTGAACATAGATTCGTTGGCTGTGGACACGTGAAACTCCTTTGGGAACAGTCAGAGATTCAGAATTTGCACTGAAGTGCCAACTGCTTCCTGCGTTTTGTCCTCTTGGGGGTTTTTTGTATGTTTGTTTCTTTGCTTATAAGGCCAATTGTGAACACCTGGAGAGCATCCCACTTGCGGCAAGATTCGTCTGGAAAGTGACAAGGCAGGTCCTGCTCGTTATTTTCTCAGTGTAACTGAACTTGTTAAATATGAGTACATCCTAAAGCAGCATGCGGGATGGGTCACACTACTCAGTAGCTTGCAGGACTGTATCCTACCTCACCAAATATATCCTGTACTTGTTACTAGGGTTCCTGCTCCTCAGGTTTCTTGAGCACTTGTTGGGTGGTTGCACAATAGTTCTCTCATCTTTCTGTTCATGATCTTGCTCTTTTTTTTTTTCCCCCCTACTCCAAATTGTACTCGTTCTTTTACACTAAGATAGTAATAAGTATTCTCACTTTTGCTATTAGGGCTTCTCTATTAGGGGTTGGAGGTTTTTTTGGCTAGAATAAATAGATTGAGGTGGAGGAAAAAAGTAGTATAAAGTATATAAATTACTGTAAATGAAAACCCTTTATAAAAACAAAATATAAAAATCAAATTCAATATCAACAGTCTAAATGGAAAGTTATTTTAATACTAAACCATGCAATTTATACAAGTAATTTATAGGATTTGAAAGATGTCGCTAGTCTTTCTTAGGTTTGCGACCATCCTGAAGCACTTTTTGAAAAGCTTTGAGTTGTATCGCTTGCTCTTGCAGTTGATACACTCTGTATTGAGAAGTTGCGCAAATGTTTTGCTCTAGAAAATAAATATTTTTCATTTCCTCCACATTCCTATGTTTAGTGTTGTGCACTCAAATTTTCTAGGTCAGAGAGCTTTATCTTCACTGGTTTTTGTTTTTCTTTTTTTAGTGTTAGAGACTCATGTCAAGGCTATGTACAATTTACCACCTCCTGTGGGAAGATATCCTACTTTGAGCTGGCACTTCAGAATAACAAACTAATCTTTATTTGCTAGCTAGAGCTGGAGGTCTTAATTTTATTCAGTAATTGATTTCTTTGTTAATAATTGGATGGATTTGAAGACACTTAAATATTTTTCTCCATTATTAACAGTACTAAATTGTATTTCCTGTTTGCCTGGGAAAAATAGGACACAGCCGAAATACAATAAATTGTTAATTGCTTTGCATATTGATACACCAGGAGCTTCCAGCTCTCTGAGCATTACAAGGACCCCAGTCCTCAGCTGCCACTGCAGGGTGTTGCTGCTCCAGGGCTTTGTTCCTACACTCACTGCTTTCTGGGATTTGATTTTAAAATTGTGCTCAATACCGTGCCGTTCAGAGTTCTTTGTTAAAGCAGCATAGCAAGTAGCAGGCCTAACATTTGCTTTTTACAATCCACAATTTGTCGTTATGCAAAAAGAATTCCTTAAATGTACTGTGGAAACAGGCAATCTTCATCAAGGATTTTGCTAAACTGCTTATAGTATTAATCACTTCATGCTCCAATACAGATTAAACAGGAAATAGGGGGAAAGATGACAAAAAGTCACATATGTCTTTATTCCCAAAGACAGCATTTAGCATCTTTTTCTAGTTTCTCTAGTCTTTTTGATTTCCTTAATGTTAAGAGAATGTAGTAGTCTGTCTACTGCACAATGTTCACTTTTCTGTGCAGAAAGCTACATACTACTTTACATTCTACCCAATACAATAGAAAGAATGGTATTGATACTAAGATTTCTTTCCAGTCTTCCCTCTAGTTGCTATCAGAGCAAATAGATTCCTTCTATGTACTCCCTTCCCGTAAAGGAAATCTGGGAAATTAAAAGGGAAGGAGGAGGGCTCCATCTAGGTTTTTAAATTCCTGTTCAGCTTTTCTTATTTTTCTCCCTACTTATTCATATTTCTTCAACTTCAAAACAGAGTTTAACTCCAGAAAAGCAAATCTAATTGTCCTCTGTGTCAGCTACACACATGAGAATATTGGGTGCAGAATCTATATGTTCATAGAGAATGAATGTCTTTATGTACTGACAGATGGTATGTGCATCGAACTGTGCAGCATCATCTACCTACAGAATCTGAAACTGCTGAGACTACTTCCAATGCTATTTTTGAATTGGTGTCTGTAGAAAAAAAAGAAAAAGAGACATTTCAAACAAGAAAAATCAGGAAGCATTTACTGTTCGGTTCTTGTTTTAGAAAGAAAAAGGTCAGGCAAGAGGGATAGATAATGAAATTTGAGGTGTGCACAGCAAAAAATAGTTTTGGTAGGGTCTGCATATTTTGGATTTCCGTATTTTTAAAAAACACGTTGACTTTTCACTGAGGTTACCCTCACATTCCACCAGTTCTTTCAGTAACACTGATCAAGCTTAATCTATTTGGGCAAGGAAGCATACCAAAGATTGTTTAATGTGCTGTGACTTGCTGATGTAAGATCTTGCAACAGCTAAATCCCTACAGTAATATCATTGTCTCCAGTTAGTAATACTGTGAGTGCTCTTAAATGTTGTTCTGATGTTCAGTGCTCAGCTCTGCTGTCAAAACAGTGCTTTTAAATAAGCAACTTTGCCACTTAGATTGTTCAGTTTTGTGGTCCACTTGCTGAATAAACCTACTTGGTTATGTATTTTGTTTGTTTCTTTCTAAAATTTAAGACCACTAAAACCTTCAAGATCCACAAAACTTGGCATTCTGACACATTCTCAAATGGTACACAAAGACTTAAATTTTATTTTAATTAACTTCTCACTCCTTCCAAGAGGTAAGCAGTGAACACAAGTATCTCATTAACATAAGGTTTTATTTATTCATGCTTCACATATAAAAGTGTTTATAACATTTAATCAAATGTGCAATAGAATTGTACATATACATAGGAATTGCCATACAAAAAGAGTAACCATTATATTTTTATCATGTGTGATATAACAAGGCAATCTAGAAAGAATGGAGTGCGATTAAAAGATTAATTTATAGAATGACCAGTGATCAGGAAGCAAAAGCTAAAAAGACACAGTGTAAACATTGGTCTCAGACTTAAGTGTGTCGTGGTTAAGCAAACCCTGTTCTCACAGGGAATAGATATTATGACTCATCCTAATTCCCTGGACTAACAAAAAAAAAAATGTTTGAGAAGCTGATTTTTTTACCCTAGGTTCTTTTTCCAAGACAGCTGAGAAAGTACAAGCAGGCTTTTTAGAGAGAGTGACTGCCCAGAGAAAACATACCGTGTCCCATAGAAACTGTGCAACTATGGATTCCACAACGGTAACTTAATAGAAACGTGTGACATGTGATCATCTAATACGCCCATTTGCTAATTTAAGAGATTGTGTTTAAAAGACTTTGCATGACAAGAATGTGTCATTTGTACAAAAAAAGACAGATGTGGTTACCTTATAATTATGCAGATTCAGCATGGGACTAGAGGGTTTTGGAGATCCTCGATGTGCTATTTATTATCAGTCTGATGATATGGCCATGTCCATATCCCTGAGGTTTCAGTGCCTCATTTGTCTGACCTGTACGTTTGACAGATAAAAAAGTTGCTTACTTATACTCACAAAGTCTGCATGGTAAAAATTGCCAGGGAAGCATTAAGTACTCAGTCTTCCTGCATTTCCTTTGCTCTGTCTTGCATTCGCTTGGGACAATAGATGGCAGCAGATCTGTATTTGGCCAGTCTTCTTTCCACAGGCAGGGTTCATAGGAGGCACTACCTAATCGTGTCAACTGGAAAACCTGGAAGACAGTTTGAGTAACAACTGGACTCTCTTGGAAGCCTTTTTTTCAGAGGCAAAAAAAATATAATAGATGCTGTCAAAACAGTTAAGCTGGCTAAAGGTTAAGCATTTGCATTTTAAAACTCCCTAAATTTAGCCTGTGATTGAATGGATGTATACACGTTTGCATACACATGCATAAACTACTGGGTGCAGTTTTAGGCACCACAGTATAAAAAGGATCTAAAGCTACTAGAGAGTGTTCAGAGGAGGCCACTAAATTGGTGAAGGGTTTAGAGGGGAAGCCATGTGAGAAGAGGCTGAAGTTGCTTGGTTTGTTCCACCTGGAGGAGACTGAGAGGAGACCTCATTGTGGTCTGTAACTTCCTCACAAGGGGAAGAGGAAGAGCAAGCACTGATCTCTTATCTCTGCTGACCAATGATAGGACCAGGGGAAATGGCAGGAAGATGGGCCAGGGGAGGTTTAGGTTGGACATGAGGAAAAAGTTCTTCACCCAGAGGGTGGTGGAGCACTGGAACAGGCTCCCCAGGGAGGTGGTCATGGCACCAAGCCTGGCAATATTCAAGAAGTATTTGGACAACATGTGCCCTCAGATACGTGGTCTGTATCTTGGGATTGTCCTATGCTAGGGCAAGAGTTGGACTGATGATCCTTGTGGGTCCCTTACGACTCACAACATTCTATGATTCTATGAAAATATATATGACTTTTTTTTTTTTAAACACACACTCAGATATTTTAAAACATTCATTATAAATTTATATAGCAAATAAACTTAATTCAAGCACAATCTCTGAAATTATAGAAGCAATCTAAATTTTCTCTTGGTGGATTACAGTGGGTTGCCAGTTAAAAAAAAAATTGTTTCCTGGGTAAGTGTAAGTGGCAGTAAAATCCATCTGTCAGAGCTGACAGAACACTGAACTTAAGGGAAATATGCCCAAGTATTTAAGAATTTGCTTAAAATAAAATAGTTAGAGAGATGTTTAATGTTCTCCTTTCATATTCCACCATCTGCTGAGGCGGATGGGTCCCTCAGCATCGAAGTGGTTGTATGCTGACGGTGCGCACAGGTGAGAACTGCTACAGAGAAGAATGGGGTCGTCAGCTAGCAGGGGAAACCCACAGATAACAGAGCATTAAATAATAATTGGAATAGAAGGTGGAGAACAGAGGTTTGGTAACAGACTAGGGAGCAGTCTGCCAACAGCAAAAATACCATAAATTGATATGATGGTGCATAAAATTAAATTTGGACAAAAAAAATTGAATCTCTGCAGCTGAGGGGGGTACATTTTTTTAGTAGTCTGGAAAGCATTTGGCAGGGCTGACCGTTCTTAGCTGTGCCACACTTAATTATGGGAAATACAAGCTGCTGCAAGAAGGAATTCTGAATGTGGCCTTTGCTACAGCTCTGTATTACTTATGAATCAATGAAACTTATTAGAGTAACCACATCATGGGTAAAATTCACTGCCACATAGGAATTTTCCCTTCAGCAGTAGCTAACCTAGAGTAGGCATCTTGAAACAGGGAACACAGATAAAAATAATTGATTCAAACTGACTGCAGAATGCAACTGTAGTCAAGCTTTGAGGTACTGGAGGTAATGCTGAGCAGAGTGGGCAACCATGAATAGGTAATTGCAAAAACCAAAGTGAATTCCCAAAGAGCACTGAATTAAAAATGGTGGTATTTTCTGGTTTTTACTTTGTATATTTGCCTTTTAATGCCAGCTTAATGCTACATTGTTTTATGGAAGCTTGTATGCTTGTTATAGGTTATATGACAAGATTCACATTTTTTTGCAATGTAAAGTTAGTAGATACCCACAAATCTGTAGCTTTGGTATGTGACAGAAAAGAGGAGAAAGGCTAAAGGCTGGCATGCTAAGTTTGCTAGCATGATACAAATAATGTCCAGTTTCCTTAAAAATGGTGATTTTTACTTTTTCTTTCCAGTCACCTGGAACTTTCTTTATATTTGCCACATTATCATCATGTAAAGTAGAGTGGCCAGAGGTAACTGGGCTAATTGTATAGAGCAATAAAGATGAGGTCAAAATTCAACTGATAAACATTATTCAGCTTATTATACTACAAAGTGTAATAATTGTATTTCTGATCCTAAAGTTTTCTAAATATCAGAATGACTTATATAATGACATGAGGGCCAACATGAAAAACAGTATCTCAAAAGTGTAAAAGTATACAGAAAATGAATGATTCAGAAGGTCAGAGAGCAAGTCTCTCTTTAGATATCTGATCTTAAAGATGGCCCATCTGGAATTGAGTATGTCCTGTCTTGTATTTGAATGTCTTGATACAGTTTCATATTATATGCAGTGCATAATTACAAAAAATACAAGGTATATGTAATGCTCTTTTTGCAGAAAACTTGTCTTTCGATAGGATCCCATTTTGAGATTTTGTGTGAATAAGAAGAAAGATGAGTTTATTCACACAATATTAACTGATTTGTACTTTGGATTATTGGCCATTTTACCACGTATTTTACTTTATTATGCTTATTAATACAGTGTGGCACCTAAATTATTTGGAGCTATAGGCTTTCAGAAAATTTGAAAATCAGACTCTATTTAAGCAAACAGGCTTACAGATTCTGATCCTAGTGCCTCTTTTTTAAAATGATATTTTAAAATGAAAGAAAATGCAAAGAATTAAATATAAATCACAAAATTGTAAGTGCAGTTGCTTGTATAATGCTAAGCTACCATACATAGCAGCCAGGAATTGTGCTAGGATCTGAATGTTCCGAGATGGATGTGCCTGTGTATATGAAAGCAGGTATATATCCTAGGGAATATAAAAAGAGGTGTATATATCCTAGACATTACCCTTCAGAGAACACACTGACTTCATGGAATTCATTGGTTTTCTCATTGCTTCATTAGAGGCTATAGTGCAGAAAAAGACTTATTACTGTTTTGGGGGACCAATAAACCTGTGATGCTGTGAACAGGAGGGAGAGTGCTGGGCAGTTGGAGTGCATGACATAGAGGTGCATCCTCTTGGCTCTCAGGTTTTGCTCTCACCTCTCCCACTAAATTCAGGCCTGTTTGTAACTAAACTATTACAAAACTAGGTTGATACTATGTTTAAGGTTACTGCAGCAAGCTAAACTGCTAAGTTTCACTTCTGATTCAAAGACTGTGTTTTTATGCATTTGGTGTAAGGCACTAATGTGGATTGGCACAGTCCCCACTAAGACTGTGTCCAGCCACTGTCAAAATCTTGTCTAATCAGTCTGTTGAGCTTCCTTACCTTAGTTTTATACTTCACAGCCACCTCTGAAATATGTGTGTAACAAGCATGTTCAGGAGGGCAAGTGAGAGTGCTGTGGCAGAGGAGGTAAAAACTCAAGCACCTTAAATACAGTGTAGGTCTGTGCATGGGGGAAAGACAAGCAGTCCACTTTTCTTGCTGGATCTGTCCCACACAATTTAAGTACAAAAACATTTTTTTCTGAGTGAGAACAAAGTATGTACCCCATTTATGCCATTCTTTTTTGCTTTAAACAAACAGGAGAACTGTAAGTGCATGTGTTGGTAGTGTGCACCAGGATTTCAGATAGATACAGAACTTTCTATATGCGGGGATTATCTGCAGATGAATATAATTATTTAATTTAATTTAATTTAATTTTACTTTGGCATTCCAGCAGAGTCTGCTTTAAGGGATGACTTCACTGAACGGCTGACTAATTTGGATGTGGAAAACAGAGATGAAGATACCTGGGTTTTGGATTGCAGACTGGGGCACTCAAACTCATTTTCTCATTCAAGCGAGAAAGAGAAGCTTAACAGAAATGTGCTACATTTGAACCTGGAACTGAATGTGAGTAAAAATCTATTCATGCTATATTGGGTTTCAACAAGCATTTCTTATATACAATTATATTTCTGGTATGCATTTATTTCTGGTATGCCTAAAACCATGTTCCAAAATATTTGACACACTGCAAAGTTTTGGATGGGATGCAGTTTTCCAGATGGTTTGTGAGTCCATATGCCTACGTGCAGCTAAGTCTGACAGCCATACATACAGAAATTTTTAAAATTATATAAATAGATTAAGATACATGATGTGTCATTTCTAAAATCATGATGGGTGTTTAGTTTAAATTAGTTGTTTTCCTGGAAAAGTACTGCAGGAGCTAGCAACTAGGAGACAACAAGGGTAAGAACAGGTACCAGGAGGATTCAAGTCATCAGGCAGCCTGTGTGTGCATGTGTGTGAGCGTGTGTGTGTGCGTGTGCACAGCCCAGGACTGCTGGCAGCCTTGCTGTTGCTTCTCTGAATTTTGAAGCAGCTGAACTGGCACTAGAGTCAGATTGGCCATGAATTTGACAGGAAAAGTTTCTAAACTTCCTGGGATATAGGACACTGAAGCTTCAGATGGCAAGCTAAGTTAATCACAGTGTGAGACACTTGCTCAACATAGCCCAGCCTGATCCAGCTGGAAATACTTGTACACTCCCAGGAGGAGCAGTAACCAGCCTACAGACAGACACGTTTTGGCAGCAGTTTTCAAACTGGAGTGATAAGGGAACAGAATGTAGTAGAAGAGGAAAGAAACATTGAGAGGATGGAATTGTTTAAAGGAAATGCTTTAAAGACGAAACTACAGAATATAGTTTGTGCAGAGAAACACTGACACAAATTTGTGTAACAGTGACATCTATGGGTACAAATACCAGAATTCACTTGGAAATACATTGACAATGCTTTGAATGATGCTTACACTCGCCATTGCTATTCTCTTGAGCTTGTTATAAAATTCATTTCTTGTCCTAACCTCTTTTTCCTAAAATAATTCATTAGAATGTTGTTCTAGTACTGTGAAGATACAGCCTTATCCTTGTAATAAAATGTTGAGATGGAGACAAATAACTGGACTGAAAAGAACTGTGACATAGTTGTTACCACTGCTACAAATACGTGCTACAACAGGAAGAATTCAGTCCATGAGGATACTTCTGCATTTACAAAGTCCTTAGGAGGAGTTCCAAATTAAAAGCCACTTAAGAACAATAATTTGAATAAAATAAGAGACATTTAAGATCAGTAAGCAGCTTGTTTCCATTTTTCTTACTCTTTTTTAAGCAGCATTTTCTGTCTAAAAATCTAATTAACTGCATTATGAAGAAGGGAATTATTTCCATTTCCTGTAGTTAACAAGGAAGAATATTTATTCCACTATTTCTAAGAGGTTGAGAACAAAAGCCTCAATTTCTATAAAAATGGGTGCTCAGCATGGGCTGATGGGCTGTTAGTGACCCACCAGGACACTTTATCCTGCAGCTGACTCCCTGTGACTCTCTTTACTGAAAGTCTTTCAGAATGAACTCCGGGCTGAATTACTTGCAGAGCTCTTGCATCTCAAAAGCTATTTTTCTGCTTCAAGATGAGTCCATGTCCAGTTGTGTGATAAGGGATTGGACCAAAAGTAGTGAGAAGGCTGCTGCTGGTGCTGCCATCAGAATCCATTTGGACTGCAGCACTGCTGTAAGCAGCCTATAAGAAAGGCAATGGCCAAAAATAGGCTGCATGAGTTGCTCTGATGACAGCAACATCTGTTCCCAGATGTCATCTTCCCTGTGCACTCCTCAGGCCAGACAGCAAGACAACTGTGGTCAAAAAATGTGCCTGTGTCTGGAGAGCAACTCTGAAACAAAGATGGTGTTTCCAGGAAATAGCAACTGAAACGGACCAATTTATTTATTCACAGTCACACTACATCATGTGGCCTATGGCCCTTTCCTGCTGTTGGAAGGAAAAGTTGAGCCTGACTGATCACAAAGTTAGGCACTACTGGTTTAAAATGCAGTTATATTCAAAATAGTGACAATGTGAAAAACAAAGCTTCTTATTGAATAGCTCTGCTTTCTACAGATTAAGAGCATTCTTACATGAACATGTAATAAATTTGTGATTGTGCATATATAGATATACTAGTGTTGGCTTATGTTATTGAAAAGATGTTTCTAGTAGTTGGAAGGAGGCAGATAAAGTAGACAAAGGAGAGAGTGAATGAATTCAGCTCTGACAGGAATTTCAAATGCACAGTCTGTATCAGAAGCCTGAAAAAACTCCTGCATTATATTTTAAATCTTAGTTGGAGCATGCTGCATTCTCATTCCCAATCCAGCACAGAGAAGATACAGAGATACAGAAGTTAATGAAACAAAATAGAAATGCAACTCCACCCTTTTCTTTATTCAGCATTTTATCTCAGATAAAAAAGCACATAAATGAGATGTGAAAATGCAGCTAAAAGAACTACTAATAGCTAGTAAGTACCTAAGAAATTCTGGTTAATTATTTGATGTGACTATGTGGATTTGATTTTATAAAGTTTTTGCTTAATCTTTAAACTATTATATATACTGTTGATGCGGAGCAAAAGGCCTGTTGAAATGAAAAGGTGAAAAGAGAGCAACCTAGAAAAGGAAAGCACAAAGGGAAAGATTAAAAATTCATCTCCATTCTTTGTTACACTAAGTGGCAGCCTTTGTGCCTTAATGCACAAAGATCTTACTCAGTTTACTTCCACAGTTTACAGTGATCTTCTGTTCCCTTTGTTACTTGTATGTCTCCTCATTTTAACCAGGAGATCAGCCGATACATCTCTTCTACAAGTTCTGCCTCAGAACTCCCATTGGTTTTTCATATGATGGGTTTTACAGGCTGTTTCATACATTTATTGGTACAATATTCACTCCTTCAAAATAGTCAGCTGGCTTTCTTAACATGCTTTCTGATTTTATATCCATATAACTATTACAGTCTTTTTTCACATTCTCTAAAGTAGTCCATATCTCAATGTCAAGCAGAATTCTGATGAAGATGTTAAAAACCACATTGCATTTCTACAGCCCCCTACAGCAAATGTGTCTGGTGTCCCCTCATTCTGTTAACATCAAGTAATGCTGAACTTTGATAAGAATTATCATATCTATGTTTCTGTTGCTACATCTGAACTTAATTACTTACATTAAGGCTATTATGTTGGCTATACTCAGGTCCTCAAACCTCAGGAAAATTGCTCACATGATGGTCTATAGTGAGGGAACAGTTTCCTTCCATCTTCTCTGCCTTTTCTATTTTGGAGCATTTTAAGAGTTAAAATGCTAAGTATAAAACGAGATAAACAGCAGGAGAGACAGACAGGAGAGCAGGAGAAAGATCATTATCAGTCAGCACTGTAAGCATCGGGCTGGGGACAGGGCAGAGGGCAGGACTGTGTCAGCTGAGCTTCAGCTCAGTTCAAACTGCCTCAGCCACAGCAACACCCTGCTGCTTCATATGGCTCTTCTGAAGCCTGACACAGTTCCTGCATATTCGATTCTATGATTATTTTCAAGAAATTATGCAAAATTTTCTTGATTTAAGGCTCTTTATGTTGACAAAACAGTAAGAAGTTTTTCTGTACAGTTTAGCCACTTGGCTGTTTTGTCGAACGTCTTCATGCCCTGCTCATGTTTCTCTAGTTTGCTGTTACAGTGATCTGAAAAGGCAATCTGAATAGATACGGGGTCAGGAAGCCTCGAGACCTGCTTTATGATAGTGATAGAAATTAGATTACTTTCTTATGGCTTAATGTGTTTTCTTCAAAGCTAGTTTTAAAACCTAATTCAGGGGAGCTCTGAAGACACCTCAAGAACAGAACTGGAGTTAGTTGTAGGTGTGACTTCTGTCTGTGATGAAATGTAGGTCAGAGAGGGTGTGGATTATTAAATGTCCTTTAAACTGTAAGGAATGATTGTCCATTTTGTATAATTAGTGCGTTGACTGCCCTGAAAGTTGCTATGACAGGTTTTAGGGCCTTTTCTGAGGCACCAGAGAGCTGTCAGTTTTATTAAGTAAAGAGACTTGTAACATTATCATAACTGATTTTTTCCAGAGATTCTGATTTCTTCCTTTAGATGCAGTATTACAGCCTGTTCAGAAAGACTTTCCTTATGAGGTAGATCCACCCAGCATTAAAACACTTCTGCCAACAAATTGGCTTTGTCTCATTTGCACATCACAATATGATGATCGCCTTCTTGTGTAAAAATATTAAGGGCACATATTGATGTATTTTACCCAGAAACGCTCTATTGGGTAAGTACCAATGTGTATTTCATTACCAGTTATCCAGTCCCTCAACAGGGGACTGTCCACTGGGATGATCGTCAGACTGTGAGAAGCAAGTCCTTACAAAATCATTATTTGAGGCTGGGGGTTTATGAACTGCGTGGTGAATTCGAGAGACTGGCTGGCTTCCAGTTTTTGATCATTTCTCCAGGGGTAGATACAGAGACGAGTTCCTTTTTTCATCCTTATGCTCAAAAAGTTGAAAGTTTCTTCTTGCTTCCTAGAGAAGAGGTACATATAAAGCAGTATCATTTTCTGCAAGTTTGTGAGATTACCTCTGGTTTTATGAGGTATATTTCTACATCTGGAGTTTTAATTATCCAGTGTTCAACTCTGGGTTTTCTAGCATCTCAATACATTGCACAACTTTGGCCTGATGCTCAAAGCACTATCCTTTTTACTACTACTTTGATCATTGTTTCATAAATTTAGTTGGGATGTTGTTTAGATGTAAAGTATGGTTTTCTTGCTTTTAAGTCCACTTTTAAACTAAACTTTTCATATGTACTATTAAAATCTTAAATAGTGAGATAGTGGCTGTTTTCAATAACCTGCCTATGTACAATCTTCATATGACTATTACAGCTTGGTGACCATAGATTATTACAGTGTGGGCTGACATTAATAAAAACAGATAAATAAATATTTTAGCATAATCTGAATAAGTAGGCTTAGTTTAAAAGGTACCATGAAGTTGCTCATATAGGTATATTTTTTGTTAGTGGACAACGAAACTGTTCCTGAAAAATATGATTTAATGTTTATGCATCCTAAGTTAACCAAGCCCTAAATAAATAGGTACATAAATAAATAAGCAAGACAACCACAGAAACCAGGACAGTGAACAATTCGTCCTGTGGCTGAACATAAAAATAGATGTAACTTTAAATGTAGAAAACTTTGGTTCAGTAGTTATTTTGTCATAAAATGAAATTTAGAATTGCTGTAGATTTGCCTTCAAGAAATCTTGTCTTAGGGGAAATCACCAGTGCTGAGGTAGCTGCCTTCCACTTGTCTTACTAACCCTGGGAATAGAACAGGATGTTGGCATAGGGAGTGATAAAGACTGTGTGTCTCTTTCCTTATGTAGAGCTTCCTTTTGTGATATTCATCTATATTAAGCCTAGAAAACCAGGGGAGCCATGACCTGTCAGTCGTTTCTGTCCTTGGCACCTGAAGATTAAGCACAGTGGAGAAGTGAGTGGGGAGCTTACTACAGGAAATGGCAGGCAGTAATGCAGAAGACATTGTTGTTCTATGTTAAATCACAGATAAAGCTGGGAATGATTCCAGTGCCCTTTGTCTACAGGTATGCATGCAACCCTGTAATTGAAAAGGTATCTGTAAGCTTCATCTAAGCCCTTAGCATCACAATCTGATTGTCGGGAAACTTTCCTCCTGCAGCAGATACTAATGGCTTTTGCTGTTGACTTTATGATCTTTTATAGTATATTGAAAAGGTAAACAGGTCCTTTTTGTATGGTCTACATTTTTAAACATTAACCCAAAAGTTAAATGTGTTGGGATACTTTGTTGTTGCTTCTTGTCAGTAATATTCAGCTTTTCAGTAAATGTTCTTCAGTGATCTGAGGCAGCGGTGAGATCTGCAGCTGATTTCCCTGTAAAGGACAGCTTTCCCGTGTTGCTTGCTTAAGATTACTCATCACAGCTAAATGGCTGACTCTAGAATGACCCTTCTAACTTGGGTGCAAAAAAAGGAACAGTATCTTTGAATTTCTAAAGTACAATGTGGAAATTTGACTAAACAAACTTCTTAAAGGCCAGGGACTAAGAATATAAATTCCTGCATATTTGCAGTCCCCATAGTTCCAAAAATAAGAAAAGGAGCAAAAGTGAAGATTTTTGACTGGAACCTGAGCTAGCAAAGGTGCTTACGAGTATTTTGTACTTTATTTATACGTGTTTTGTGGAAAAAAAAAAAATCCCTTACAGCTTCTGTTAATATTGAATTATATAGTCTTGAAGATTTCCTTCAAAATTTTTTGCCAGTATTAAATAAAACAGTCTCACACACACATCATTACCAGGGCAATAGATATAGAGGGAAGTTATCAAAAAATATGTCAGCAGAGATTGTTCTGGCTTGAAATACTCCAGGTTTGGGTGCAGTGCAGATGGGCGTCCTGCCTGATT
>NW_010312669.1:47395-96266 GCF_000700745.2 Antrostomus carolinensis
ATTCCTGAGAGCTGGCTGTGTGCCCTGCCCACCCAAAGGGCTCCTGGTTACTGGGTGTGGTGGAAGCCTGTGATAAGTACCTGTGTACAGTTCACAGAAGTAGCTGCGCAGAGTTAGGACAGCAGTAACATGAAACCAGTCTTGTTGGTTTTTGTTCGTGGCCCTGGAGGCTGAAATCTGCATTCCAGATGAAACCTGCAGCAAATCGGAAGGGAGCCTTTTTTGTTGTTGTTCTTTTTTTTTTTTTTTTTTTTCTGCTTTCCTCAGCTTCAAGGGCACTCACCCAAGTTTGCTCTGGCCAGCTGGGAACTGGGACTCTGAACAGGCTCCGGGCGGTGGCACTGGAAGCTTCAGATTCGTTACTTCAGGTTTCCATCTGACATTTTTGGTGATTATGGATTTACAAAAGAAGCTCTTTATTGAAGTGGAAAGACTATGCAAAAGAATCCGTCAGGAATTTTCTGCTGAAAAGCACTCACAGCTCGTGTCCCGGGAGAAGGAAGTAGGGAACAGCCCCCTCGCAGCCCTGTCCGGGAGGCCGGTTTCCATCGCCGCTCGGCGCCTCTGAGCACGTCGGAAGTTGTGTGTCTGCAGCCAGTAGAATCGCGGGAGTCCCAGCAGGAACCACTGGTCGAATTTTCAACCGAGATTAGTGCGCTGGCATATTTTCTGTGACAAAAAGCCCTTTGTGTAAAGGAGCAAGTTGGCTGCCGAGAACTTTTTTTAAGGTGGGTCTTTTTGCTGCTCCTGCCCAGTAGAGTTTGGAAACCTGACTGGGGCTGGCGGCCGCGGCGCGGGAGGCGGCCGGAGGGGCAGGGTGACCCCGGGAGGGTGGCTGCCTTCGCGGGCCGCCCGGTGCTGCTTTGGCCGCGCCTGTGGTGAGTTCAAGCTGCTGGCTGAAGGCATGTAGTAAATATTTGTTTAAGCAGTTAGTAGCACTGCTAGAAGCAAACCTGTTCTGTACTTCACGCAACATGGAAGAAGAAGATGCGGTGCCTGATTACAGTGAGCTCTCTGACCTGCGGAGTACAGCAGAGAGCGAACTCGGGCTTTTCACTGCATTTTCTGTGAAAACTCTTTTTGGATTTACAACTGAATTTGAATCTACGGCTTCCAAAGAAGGAACAGTGCTTAAAGCATTTCAACCTTTGCACACCAATATAAATACTCATGCTAACACCTGGCATGAGAGGAATGATAATGATTGTAATGACGGCTCAGAAAATCAGCACGGCGTGAATAGTACCAGTGGCCAAGCTGACCCAATGTCTGGCAGGCAGACTGACCTGGAACGGGAGTTAGCTGAGCAAAATGAATTACTTCTTCACCATCTAAGGTTTGTACAGGCTGCTTTGTCTGAATCTGACAATGATGACAAGGATGCTATTCTTGTACAAGGTACTTTGGTTCATACAACAAGTGATACAGAGTCGGACACGGAGAATAACGACCTAGACAGCGATGAAAACAATACAAGCGAATCTGGGCCAAATAATGCTGCTTTGTCTCCTGAGGCTTTGGATGATAACAATCAAAATGAGGAAGAGTCAGAATCAGAAGGGCACAGCAACAGTGATGACACTGTGGGTACAGATGTCATTGAGCTACACCCACCAATTTCTAAGCGGCTCCCAAAAGAGCTGGATGGTATTCCGGAGCATGACTGCAAGGGAAAAGACAAAATGTTAATGGACGAGCAGTTCAGTTGCTTACTTGCTGCAGGGGAATGCCCTCAAGAACTTCCAGATGAAGAACAAAGACCTTCAGCTGATAATACATCACTCCAAAAAACAGCACTGGCTGAAAAGACGTTCCAGCTGCCCGCTTTCTTTAGTGGACTACGTGTGAGGAAAAAGGGACTAACCACAGAGGATGTGGAAACTATTACAGAAATTAAACCAAGGGAGAATGATTTAGCTCTGCTTAAATTACGCCAGCCTGTTAAGAAATCCAGTATTACATCAGGTTTGACCACTAAAAAGAAGTCAGCTGAACCTAAAGCAAGTCCTACTTTCCTGGAACAACTCTCACACTTGTTAAACATAGACGTCTCCAAGAATGAAGATAGAACCGAGGACTTTGGTGAGGGGTCTGGGGAGGCCGAGGACAGTGATGAAGCTCAAGAGAACAAAGCCTCTGGCAAAACAGAACTACGACTTCCCTCTGAGGAAATAAAATCAAGCCCTGCTGAATCTGCACTGGATGTCTTTAAAGCTTTATTCACACGGCCTCCCAAAAAAGAAACAACTGCAGATCCTTCAGAGCTAGAAGCCATAAAACGCAAAATGAGAAATGAAAAAGAGTCCTTGAAAGCTGTATTTGAAAGGTCAAAATCAAAACCTGGGGATGGACCATCAGACAAAGCTGTAGGTTGAATTACTTTTTCTTCCTAAGACCTGGAAGTAGGTGGATAAAAAATAATTTCTTTAAAAATTATTAGTGGGGACTTAAGGTCATAATGTCAGAATTGTTCTCTTCTTTTGGCAATCTCAAATTTTGGATTCCCAACTGAAGAAATCTTGGGGCTAATTTTTCAAAAGTCTTGATCATCTACAGTTGTAGCAGAATTTAGTGAGAACTGGGCATAGTCACAGCCTTTCAATTAGAAGTGAGCACTTAAAAATCAGTTTCTGATTTTAAAAGATCAATGTAAAACACTTGCCCATATGTGAAGTATGGCTCTAAATCAGTTTGGTGCTGCAAATATTTACTGTAGTGTTATTTAATAGTCTCAATCTCACTTTGTTTTCTTTCATTGAGCTTTTTATTTTTAAAAGTAATATTTCATTTTACCTTTAGGATTAATTCTATGATAAGAGCTAATAGAAGAACTTATGGATGTTTTTCAACTCAGTTTGTCCAAGATACAGAATTTAAAAGTAATTTTTTTCTTATTTACATACATATATCTGGCTTTGCAAATATTGACAAGCATTTAACATTATCCGAGTATGACTTAGTGATTCCAATTAGACTGCTCAAGTTATGGCTTAGTATAATCATTTGCAAGGTTAACATTCTTATGCATATGGAGATTTATTAGTATATTTTTAAGAAATGTAAAAAAAAAATCTATGCTAAGTTTTCATAGAACCATAATGATAAATGTATTTGAGTATGATTTGAACTCAGAACTCTTGAATGAAATGTATAACCCTTGGGTCAGCATTCCCCCAACGCAAAATTCTTGCAGCTGCATCCTTGGGCAGATATAATCGGTCCAGAAGATTGTTCTTGTGGGCTAAAGGGGGAATTATCTGAGTGATTAAATTTGCAGGATTGGACCCTAAACCTGCAGCTACGTAAGTTAATTTGCTGTGTTAATTGTACGCTCTTTCAAATTTTTATTCTTCCATAAAATTAAAAACTTTAAAAAAATCTTGACTGACACCTGGGCAGACCGATAATACCAGTTTGTAGTAAATTAGCTGTGGGGAGGAGAAAAGAGGTACTCTGGCTGTGGTATGTACAGCAATTGCAGTCTGTGTGTGCCCTTCCCATTCCTGACCTGCTGCTTCCTGCTCACGCCATTCCCTGCGCTGTGCTGGGCAAGCGGCTGTGTGGCTCACAGCAAGCCTGTCTGGGAGGCTGTCAGCTCACATGGTCGGGGGGGAAGGATAGGAGTCAGCAGGAGTAGCTTTTATAAATGTCTGCTTAATGCCCAGTCTAGTACAAATGCGTATTTTCTGAGGGCAGAGTCCAAAGGTCCTGCCTTTCCTTTTTCCTTGCTGGTGTGGGCCATTTGCGGGGCCACTTCCCTATAGGGTTTTGCTGTTGCTGCAGTTGTGTCTATGCAGTTACTCGTAGTAGCATGTTGTAAATCAGATTACAGAAATGTTAGAGATGTAAAACAAAACACAAAACGTAAACCTCTAAAAGAATGCTTGTTTAATGGGTTTTTTCCCCCCATTTAAAGCATTGTTTTAGCATTCCAGTTGACAGTGCAGTCCCATTAACAGCTGCAGCAGCACTTTGATGTGTCAGTATTACATACAAGCAAGCTGCTGGGGGTGGGGCAGGAATTTCATAAGCTAGCTCTGTTTCCAGAAAATTATATTGTCAAATGATGACTTAGGTGAATCCTACTAATGTTTACTTGTAAGAAGAGCAGAGAAGGGTCTTTTCACTCAGAAAAATAGATACAGGAAAAAACTCTAGTGTTCTTGACCACCTCCATAGTTCACCAAAGGACAGATAGCTTTCCACTCTGATATGAAGAGTTTCAACAAATCATTGTATGTCATATGCATAATGTTATTTTCCTCCTCAAAATTGTTTTTCTACACTGATTTCTTTGTATCCCTTCCAACCAACTGAGCACTGTTTCAGTCAGTAGAACAAGGCAGATAACCATTCTGGAGTACACATGTAGAGCTGAGCATGGCAGTTGCTGTTTTGGAATCAATGGATCCTGCAGACTTTAATTTTTTCTTGCGTAATTTTAACAGCCTGACCTGAGTCCCTCAGAGCAAGATGACAAGACTCCAGGGAGACTCCAGACTGTCTGGCCGCCACCAAAAGCAAAGCATGAAGAAGTAAAAGTAGGATTAAAGTACACAGAAGCAGGTAAAACAAAGAGGTGAAGCATTTGCAGAAACTAGTTTCTGACATTTTTAATCTTGTTTAATGCAGAGATGGTGATAAGTCACAGTATTTTCTTATCTAGAAAAACAGACCTTATGTTGTGGATGTGCTCTTTACTGCTACTTCTTAAGCATCTGATTTTTAAATGTGAGTGACTAAGTCTGTGTGGAAATCTAAATGCTTGCCTGTACAAGTTCATGAGGAAAGAAGAGGGGGTTTTGGTTATCCATTTCTGTTCAAATGAACAACAAAGTAGTGAACGAATGGAAACCTGACTGCCCTTTCCATTGCCTTAGAATGTGGGGCACAGTGACCTGACGGACTCTAGTCTGGCTGCAGATTTTTTTCAGGTAGTGTCCAGAGTAAAAGTAATGAATACCATTATTGCAACTTGTGCATAAACAGAAGAATACTCATATCTGCTTAATCACATTTATAGTTAGCCATGTATACTGTCCTATATGAATGTTTGAGAAGGGTATGTGTGAAGCACAGTGATAAATAGTTACCAGCTAAGCTTTCCAGATAAAAATATTTCTTTTTGTTGTTGTTATTTAGATAAATACTTATGTAACATATTTACAAGGGGAAAAAGTGATTATTGTAGCCACCACAACTCTGTTTCAAAGTTGTGTTCTTAAATACAAAACAGAAAGTCCTTGTTACTCAGAAATTAGTCATAAACTGTGGAATAGTCTGAAATACCAAAATGAAAGGCAGTTCTTCATGTACCTGGAGATTTTAGGAAATACCACCTAGAAAAGATTAAGTGGAATTAAAACCCAAGCTTTTATAGTACATTGCTGTGAGAAATTGTACAGGGTGGTGGTGTATGGTTCTTTCCAGTTCCAGTGGTCATCCATTTGGCCTTGTAAATGAGAAAGAATAAATAGGAGTTGTGGATCTACTGGTTTGTATTGTTCAGTGTATTACTTCTTTCTCCCTCTTTCCTCAGTTTTCTCTGCATTAGTCTTCCTTTCTTGTAAAATGGGGCTGATACTGAAAGTGTCAACGTTGCTGGAAGATTCAGAAAACTTGGTTTTGACAGGACCAACATGGTTCTAATACAGACAGAATTGAATCTACAGTGCTGCTTGGTCTGAGTTGTGGGTGTATCACTAGATGACCAGGACAGGTATTCAGCTGTTGACAAGTAGTGCTTCATGCTCTTTCTGTAACTCTTAGATTCTTATTATAGTCTCTATGCTCGCTGTATTTAATTTTACCCTAATAAGTATTTTTTTTTCTCTTAATGACTGTAATCATCTGTGGCAAAAACATATGCTGAAATAAAGAAAGGAAAGGAAACTAAATTAACAAAAGCTCCGTATTCTACTACTTGTAGAGAAATTAGGTCATGCTTTCCTGAAATTTGAATGGGAAGGACAGACTGGCTTAGAGCCCGTGTAAATTGTTAGTCTTTTGTTACTGTGATAGTTTGGGTGGCAGTGTCATCAACATACTGGTGGTTAGTTGCTAAGTCAAATTTTTATACAGACCAGATTCTGCATTTCATCAGTCACTCCAGTGTCTGGCAGAGAGGGATTTGAATGGAAACAAACCGCTGGTGATTCAGCTAGGATGGGACGGGAGCAGTGCTTTTAAAGGGAACAAGCAAAGACTGTGCAGCATACATTAAGAGTGCAGTGGAGTTATAGGTGTGCCTCAGTGAATAGCAGGTTTGTGTTTCATTCAGCTCTTCATGGATGCCCAGAAAGCAGTTGTGGCAGCAAGGACACTGCAAGCAGTTGTAAGTTGCATGTGATGGATCAGTTTCATCTGTTTTTCTGGGTATTAGGGTGACTGTTTTAAAGCTCTGTGTGCAGGAATGAATTTATGCAGTCTCTGCGGGTGAAGGAAGGTACTGTTCATAAGTAGTGCTGATATAATGAAAAAAACAGAGTTTGTGTTCAATGTTGGTCTTATTGCTGGGAGGCGGGGTTTGTGAGGTTTTTTAAAATGAATATGTAAGTGGCAATACAGCATTACTTCTAAACTCAGTATCTTCTCTCTGACTGTGGCTGGTGCCTTCAAAGTGCATGTATATACTGGCATTTCCCCTCATGCCCCTTCCCATCCAAAATTCCCTCCCATCCACCAGGAACTTCTTGTCCACAAAGTGGGCTTCTTAAAAATATGATACAAAGCAGGTTGATGATCACCATTAAACTGATTGGTCTCAATTTGAAACCCCATTTCTTAATCCGATGTCTTGTCTTGACAGCTAACATAAAATGAAAAAATTCTTTGTTTCAGAACAGAGTTCAAAAACTGTGTGGCAGAGATGTTTGTGATTACAGTCTTCCTCTACTGATGATCCTGAAAATTATTATCTGTAACATAAAAAATGCTGAAATGACTTGTTTTAGCTTTCAGTCAATGATTTATGTTAGTTTTTAATTTCTGTGATTAAGAGTTTTGTCTATCAAAACAAGTGGAACCTACATACAAACAATAATAATAGGCTGAATTATTAGGTAAGTATTCATTTACCACAGCTTTATTTTAGGTTTAAACAAAATACAGCTGACACAAGTGTGATCACATCCAAGAATAAATCTGGGGACATGAGTCTTTGTACTTCTAACTGAGTACAAGAATATGTGCTTATTTTACGAGGTAGCATAGATTTTTTTTTTCATTTATCATGAGAAATTAGTATTTCAAGTAACACTGAAAATTTGAAAGTTGAAATACTGTAATCTTTCTCTGCACTTTGATTTACTTCCTTCATCACCATACACTATGGCAACTACAACAGGAAGGTAGGTATATTGAGGGAGAGGATTCCTGGCTTTTTGATCTTTTCTCACCTCCTTGCCATGTTTTTCCTCATTGTTTTTGCTGCCTAGTGGAAGCAAGAAATTCAGGCTTAATTTGGCCTACGTGGCAGACATCACAATGACTCATAGCAGCTTGGAGGAGCAGCTAACTCCCTCCCGAGGCTCGTAGTCTGGCTTGATGTGTGGGAAACCAACTGAAAGACACATGGACATAACAAGGAACACATGTGTGGGGCTGACTAGGCCTGTTAGGACTATTAGAAGTTAGTGAACAAACATAACTCTGCAATAGGGATTTTTCATGCCTTTGATAATATCTTGTGTAGTCATAGTATTATCACCCCCAACACCCGAATCTTGAGTTGTTAAGCTTTGAAGTAAAGGATGATACAGTATTTTGGCATATCTTTTGTTTTCTTAACCCTTTAATTGCTGTTTCCATAGAGCAAGTGACTGCGTTGTCAACTGGCTCTCTAA
The DNA here is from genome assembly GCF_000700745.2 of Antrostomus carolinensis. Classification (NCBI taxonomy): domain Eukaryota; kingdom Metazoa; phylum Chordata; class Aves; order Caprimulgiformes; family Caprimulgidae; genus Antrostomus; species Antrostomus carolinensis. The sequence continues at coordinate 55,240 of NW_010312669.1, forward strand.
TTAGCACAAGCTGTTTACATAGTTCTCTAGAGAAACTAGAACTTCCTTGCAATGTGTCAGTCTAAAAGAGTTGAAGTCTAGAAAGTCTGTAGTACATTACACCATTTATATCCAGGAAGATTAGAAAAAGGGTATTTTAATTTATAGTTATAGGTTTGTTCCATGGAAATCTTTCCCGTAGAATAAAAGATGTTTCTGTGCATATTTCCCTGGTCCTAAAGTTCTGTTCTGTTTTCATTAAGGGTTTCTTTTTCTTTTTCTCCATAATTCTTAGAGAGATTTCTCCCATTATTTAAATACTAAATCTGATAGAAGAGCAGATGTGTCAGCTATTACATATGGTAAAAATGTCTAGCCAGGTAGAGGAGGCAAATTCGTATCTATACTGAGTGAACTCATCTGTGATACTATATTACATAGAATCCACATGTAATTAATGTCTCTCCTACTGCATATGACTAGACCAGCACTTGCAGCCTCTCATATCCAAGTAGAGGAGTTCAGCTGCTCATAAAACTACTTATGTTTGAAGAACAGTCTCCACATTAAGATGGTATAGATATCCAGATTCTGTGATTCCTGTTAAAAATGCATTTTTAGACATTAGTTAGACATTTTAGACATCCAAATAGTTTTCTTATAGAAAACAGAGAGAATGTAGTGCTTTGCTTAAGCAAAACAGTAATTAAAAGAGTGATTAGAGAAGTATTTGACATAATGCTGGAGAAAATGTAAAAAAAAAATAAAATCAAGTTGATACATTAATGCATTTAGTGCTTTTTTTCATTATATGTTTTCTTTTTGATTGAAATGTCTGTATTTAACATTAAAAACCCTGTTTTCTCACAGTCTGTCTATTCATCATCCTGAAATCTGCAGTGAGGTAATGCTGTCTCTATGGTGCCACAATTCCTATAACAACAGTCTGTGATGCTGTAAACGCAATGTTCAGGGTAAATAAGAAAATCAGGAGGTGACTGAAAAAGCTCTTATTAAACAAAAAGTGTCTAAGTAGATGACAAGTGAAATGCAAAATAATGGGAGAGTTTTATTGCCAAGACTCAAATATATTAAGACCTTGGTCCCCTGTGCTCTGGGTTTCTGCCCATCAAGAAAATAACTTTATGGTTGTGATGTAAATGCAGAGAATAACCAGCTTATGTGAGAGAAAGAGATGCATAATGGTCTGAACAAAGAGATGAGAGATAAGAACATGATTTCTTATCTTTCTTTAACATAAACTTCCTTTGTGGCCTTGAACAATTTGTGTTTGTCTCTAAAAAAGACCTAATGCTTGATATTGTTACTGTCCTGAGGGAAGTTTTTGTAACAGTGGCTGTTAACAGTTGGTTTCATCTTAAAATAAAAAAAATGAATTTTTTTTAGTAATTTCAGTTTATTTTATTTCAGTGTGGTATTTAGGGTTTAGGTCTGTGATTCTATTATATATTTGTTTGTAATGAATTAGATAAAGCAAGACTTCAGCAAGCAGAATATAATGCATTGGTCAAAGGTAGTGTTTTTATGGTTTGATGGTCACTGATGAATTTGATGTGACCTCAGAGTGCAGGTGGGCTGCATAAAGGGTTTTAAATTATTTTACTCCATTTTACTGCATCTGTTATGCAGCATGATGGGTGTACTTGGCCATGTTATGTCAGTGTTTCATATTCTGAAAAATAATCCTAGCTTGTTATTGAGAAGCTGAGTCTTTTTGTAGCCATATTATATTCCTTTAGTGTACCAATGACATTTTTGCCCCTTACTTATGCCAACTAAAGCTATAATTTTACGGATTTTGAAGGTATTTGGCATAGTTCTGCTTGGAAATTTCCACAGTCTCAGACAAATGGGTTGGGCATGTGCTGATCAATGCAGCAGCCACTTTTCCAGATATCTTGCAGCCCTGTCTGCTAAGATTTATTTTGAAAATATGAAACCCCCACAACTCAAAATCAAGCAAGCAACAGAAGCTTCCTTTGCTTTTCTTGCCCGATCTCAGCTGATACTGTAATTCCTACCGTGCCTCTTAGGATAGGAACAAAAGGAAGATTTGTTGTTAAGATGCTTGTGTTCCATTTCCAGCCTTTTTGCCACCTTCTGGAATGACTTCAAGAAAGTTGTGAGACCTCTCCAAGCTTCAGTTCACCCATTTGTAGAAAGGAGATGAGAATCCTGACCTATTTTTCAAGCCAAATTCAATTCCTTTTCTGTTTATAGGCTGTTAGAATTAGGTAGAGATGCAGAGTGGAAAAGCATACTGATTTCTTAAACTTAGCACTTACAGTATGGTGACTGTATTTCTTTTACTGTAGGTTTGGTTTGTTTTTTTTAAATGCAGGCACCACGATGGGTCCTACCAATGTGATGTTGCAAAGGCCCAAAACATCCAACAGAGGAAATGATTCTTGTTGTGTAATTGAAGCACAAGGAAAGAGCAGTTCTGTACAGTACAAGGAAAGAGCAGTTCTGTACAGCACAAGAAGAATGACTTTGTATGTTATTTCCATGGTTTTATTTCAAAATATATGAGGCCCTTTATATAACAGAAATGCCTCTGAGTTTTATTGAATTCACTTTCCTGTTCTCCAGTCTCACTGTTCATGTGATCTGAAGTTCTGTTTGGCCCAGCCTTTGAACATGAGAGATTTAAATACCAGTCTAAATGAAACTCTGAGTCTCAACACTCATGCTTTCTGAAAATTTGCACCTGGATTTAGAACTGCTTTTGGGATTTCTTTTTAGTTAAATTCAGTATCATCCCTACCAAGTTTGACCACTCTGCTACAGCACAAACATGTACTCTTATCTCTAAAAAACTCAACCTTATGTATTGTACATTTCTTAGTCTTGTATCTATCCATGTTTTAAGTTTGTCAGCAGTTCTAAACTTGAGAATTGCTGAGAATATACTGGGGAAGTGGTGTGCTTATGTGTGTGGATGTGTAGCATGCCTACACTCACCCACCCACCCACCCATATTTGAATACGTACACACTTATACTGCATGTATAGTACACGTGTATTCTCAACATATGCACACTATATATAGTACACAGTGATTGCAAAGGTGCCATAGATCTAGAATAAGTGCTTGGTGTTTTAAATTTGTGCTAGATGAGGTAGATAGTCTGCAACTCATCAAATAAATTCTATAATAAATTTGTTCCTCATGTTTGGTCATCAGATGTTATTTGTTTACCATATTGCATTGGTGAATGTGATCCTGTAATAGATTGGTTTTGTAAATATGAAGTAGGATGTTTATTGAGAAAGAAATCATGGTGAATGTCCCCAGAAGCAGTACCTCTAATGTTGCCTTTCTGGGAGGATGAAAATGACAAGTGAAACTATTCGTTTCTGCTATCAAGTAGATGAACTGTAGCTGTAACCACACCTGTGACAGGAGAGGAATGATCAAGTAGATAAGTCACTCAGGTGACTATTTCTGAATAGTGCTTTATACTGCTTTGCAGTCAGAAAGAGTAAGAACTATTTTTTTCATTTCCATAACAGAGAATCAAGAGAATCAATCATTTCCTTCAGGAGGCCACTTTTCTGTGGGTATAGTTCGGTTGTTCTCAGGGAGTTCATTGTGTGTTGTGAAGTTACTTCATCTTCTGTAGCAAGTTAACTCGTATCTTCTGTATTATCTCAGTATCCAGACAGTATGTAAGATACTGGACTGTTGGCTTGTTTAGGACTGTTTGTTCTCCACATATCCCTCTCCATCTATCTCCCTTCCTCACATCTTCCATATTTTCACTGTACCAGAATCTTTAAGGTGCTGAAAATGATTGAAATTTTAGGCTTGGAGGGTTCTTCCTTCCCTTAAAAGTCCAAAAAATAAAATTAAGTTAAAGTGAAGGATGTCTGCTTATTTCCCAGTCTGGGGAGTTGACATCCTTACATATATATTGTATTATGGGGCTGTAAGAGTTCAGGATCAATGGAAAGTAAAGAAAGGACAGATAGCAGAAGATGGAATGGGGCGAGGGAAGAAGAATTAAAATAATGTGTCAAAACTACATTCAGTATTATTTAGCCAATCACTCATCCCTAAAAAATAGGTAATTTAAGAATTTCTTGAAGCACAAGTAATTTTTAATTTCCTGTTTCTAAAAGGATGCTTAAATGCAAAACTTAGTGAAATTGATGTTCAGAAAGTTTAACAAGGTCTGCCAACCTTTTATAAGCCATAGCTTTGGTCTTTCTCTGACCAGTCATCTCATAACAAATGTGTAAGGCACAAGTTGTCTACTTAAAATGTTGCATTTATGTAGTGTTTCAAATAAACGTCTGTATTTCTCCCGGTGTTCCTCCTTCTCTGTGAAAATTAAGCTTTAGATACACCGTTCCATGATTGAACAAATAACATGTTTTGAAAGTTTCTCATGGCTATGTTTATTGGAATAAAATCCTGAACATTTGCTGCTTTTTAGGACTGTAGGCTGAAAAAGCCTGGAAGGTCACATCAATGCACCTGTAAAAATAAATACAGAAATAATACAAAAGGTGCAGCCGTGGTGAGTAGATTCCCTTCTGACACCTGGTGGTTAAAGGGGAAAATACGTGGGGAAGTAATGGAGAAGGAAACAAAGGCTATAGTAAAAGGGAATATTAAAAATGTTGGGACTGAGGGTTACCAGGGAGGGAGAAAAGATTAAGAAACCCTTGGTATTCTGAAATGTAATGAATCAACTCAATTAAAAGTTAATTATTTCCTTTATGCTACAGGGTGTGGTACATCTCAAGAGGGGTAGATTGCACTCAAGTTTTCCAGCTTTTGTTCTTTAATTACTTTCCAATTGTGTTAGCATTATTTTGCATGTTTCCACATACTGAGTTTAGTACATAAGAGTTTTTATGAAAATGAATGTACTGACCAGAAGTGGCTATATAGGTCAGTTATCTTCAAAGCTTTTACTTTCTATTTGAAGTTTTGAGATTGTGGCAGAGAATGTTCCTAAATTGCTTATGCAAAGTTTGAGTAACTCATCTATTTGAAAGATGCATTATGGAAATTTCTGTGGGAAAGGTTTTCATATAAGATTTTATTTAAAATTTTTCAAGTAGGTAAGTTGTTTTAGTATCAAAGAAGAAAAGGTATTTCTTGCACAGCGTAGTTTTGAACGCTAATAGAATAATGCTGAATAATATTTGAGTGTTTATACTTGCTTTTGGCAAAAGTTTTGGAGAATAGAATTTTGGAAATTGCCATTCAAAACATTGTGACCCACCATATCCAGTATTCCCAAAGTTGTAGGTTAAGTTTTCAGGTCACCAGATTTACCAGCAAACGCCTGTACCTTTTCTTTTAGAAATGGTGAGGAAAAGCGCAGCTTGTTCAGTTTCAGGAGAACGATTTACATGAGCATGCATTGTGTATATTTGTAAGTGTTGTTGCTGCTCTGTGTTCAGATAATTTCTGTGTGACTATATAACTGAACATAGATGAAGCATTTGTATAAATTACGTAAGTTGCCCAAAACATTCAGATTTTATTTCATGTTTGGTTTTCTGTGCTTTAAGGAAGAACATCCGTGCTATACTCTGTTTTCTCTTGGCAAAACAGTGAAGCATGCCTAATACTTTACTAATCATTAGTAATATCTTTCTTCTATGCTTTATTTATACCAGCTGGTGGCATATGTCATACACCAGCCACTGTTATTGCAGACTCTGTAATTTTTTTAAAAAGTGCATGTTTTAGAAACAACTTAAAAAGTGAAACAAGGAATTCTTGGAAGCATTAGAAGATGCAAACTTGCATCTTCTAGTCAGATTGTATGGAAGGAATCTGTCAGAAGAGGCTAAGCGTTCTGATCTGCGTTGCTCTCCTTGCAACATGAAAAGACAATAATGAGTGAGCACTGTTGTTTCCAATTGAAAATCTTCAGGAATGAATAAATTATTTAATCATTCTACAGTGTGTGGTGTGCAATTCTGTGTATATATCAAGCTGAGAGCTTTCTAGAGATATTTGCAAGTTTGTTTTCATAGGTGTTACTACATGTTACCTATGGTTAACTAAGTAATGTCCACAAGATTTTTTACATGGTAGAAATTTATTTAAATACTTGCTATTTGATTTTGATTTGATTTGGTGGACAGTGCTAATATCTAGGAATACTTAAGAAATTAAGCAATTCATAAATAGTTGATATTTTTTTGCAAGACAAAATGTTATAAACGGGAACTGAAAATAGTCTGAGGTATATGTTTGTAGTAATGAATAAAAAGCAGGGAGTCTGCCAGACTCCCTCCTAGAATATGTATTTAATGAGTGTGAAAATATAAATTCCCTGTGTGAACCTTAAATACAAACTTACTTATGCTTTTGTCTCTAGCTCACCTAAAGCTTTACAAGGAGGGACCACCAGGTGGGTGGAACAGTGTAATGTTGTCCGTCTGTCTCTAGTCTTTGGTCTCTTTTGTTACTGCAAAGGCAGTATTTACCTTTCCTTGATGGAATAAAAATGGTAAAGGCAGAGTTTGCAGCACCTACCACTATTTAGAACTAAAAATTTAACAAAGACTACAGAAGTTCTGTAATATAGACGAGGAACTGTTTTCAGTATTCTAGTTTAAGTTACTTCAGTTTCAGTGGCCGCCGTCCCCCTAGAGTGTAATTTAGGTTGATTTCTTTGACTTTCAAATCCATCCCACAATGCTCACTGTGGAATTTTGGAAAGTTAAGATCTGAAGTCTGATTGGAAGAACATCACAACTGAGAACTGGTGTATTCCCTCCTCTCCTTCCTCTCCTTCCTCTCCCCCCATTTCTCTTCTCTGTAAGCAAACTCCAGGTAAATAGAGATAATCTAATATGCCTAATAATTGTGCTTGATATAATCTGGCAGTGCTTATTCTAAAAATCTTTGAAGCAAAGACTGTAGGTGTAGTGAAAATTGGGCTGGAAAAGTTCTCTCTGAGTTGGTGGGCTATAGTCCTCCATTGTGAGGTTTATTTTATATAAAACTGAGGTAACAGCTGAATTTAAGCAAAAAGACAAGGTGAAGTGAATTAACAAATTATGAGAAATATTGTAACAACATACTTTTACTGATTTGAATAAATATTGCATATAAAAATGCGAATTGAAGCTTTTTGTACATGAACTAGTTTTGCCCTGTTTACTAGTTTAGTACTAGTCATTTTGTAAGGATTAAAGGGGATGATAGTGTTTTACTTTTCCACAACCTTGATGTATTTGGACACACAATGCTCCTTATTCAAAACAACAGCACATTTAACACTGCCAAAGAAATACAATAAAATCCCATTGAAAACTGTGTGAGGGCTAATTACATACTAACTGATGATGCCATTAGCAATCAATCACTAGGGATGTTTTTTGAAGGAAAAGGTGATTTAATTGTGCTTTAAGAAGGGGAATGAAGGCTATTAACCCGATTTATGGAAGTTTGTTTCAGATATAGCCCCTGCTGTGTCTTTCTGCGTTTTCTTACTCAGTTTTGTATCCCACCAAGAGCAGGACGCAGAACCCTGGCCCTTGTTGCATTTCAAGTAAAGCTTAAGGAACTTGTTTTCTACAACCTCTCATGACTTGCAAACTCCTTTTAAGCAGCTCTTTCAAATTATCAAGTTATTGAATATGTGATAGCTGACTGAAGCTGAGTTGCAATTCAGTTTGTTTTAAAATAGGATTTTCTGATACTATTCCTCTTTTTTCTACAATGACTTGTCAGTTCTGCAATTGCTTGCTGAAGTAACTGACATAACTGGATAAGGCATGTTTCAAAGTATTTATATTTTTCAGTGTATATGGAAATGAGAGAAAGCTACATCTGGAGGGTCCTGCTGTGACAGCTGAGATACCAGGGGTTTTTTGTTGCATTTTAGGTGAAGACTGACTTGTTTCATTCTGGTGTCATGAAGGTGGTGAACCTGCATACTTTTATAAATGTGCTGCTTTTTTGGTTATTGAGTTTATATAATCCATTACATATATAAAGTACTCTGAAATTTCAGACTGCTTTTTTTGCTAAAATAAATATTTGAATAAAAGGTACCTAAAGACATTCTCAAATGATGAAATACCAGCTCCCTAGTCATTAAAACACCCTTTCTGAAGAACAAAAAGTTCTTTCTGAGTCCTTTTAGTGTAATGTATTGCCTCAGTATTTCTAGCCAGTCTTCTCCTTTATTTCTGTAAATCAAGAAACTGTAATTATATGTATGGATGATCATTATTTGTTTATTCATTAAGCAGTTTCCTGTTCTCATGCTTTTCAAACAATTATGGTATAGCAATCTGCTGAGTTAAAACTTTCTAAGGATTAAGATTTGTCTTATCGTTTTTTGATCCTTTTTTTGTAGTTGAGTTAGGAATAGTGGATGTTGTTGGTAAATATTCAATGTGATTATTTTACAAGACTTATAAACAAACCTTATGACCAGGATAAACTCTTGATGCATTATATCACCGAAGAACAACTTAGTCCTTAATTCTACCATGAAACACCATTTAGATGATGATGCAAGTGGACATCATATTAGAAGAAATAATCCAAAGGACTTTGAAGCCTTGACCTATTCCCTTTGAAGTTTCATAATGAGAGTACACTCAGGTTTGTTACAGCTGCATGAATACTTAGGAAATAAAATAGCGTTCAAACATTTTTGCATTAATTAAAGCAACTTATATTGGACTTTGTTATAATTTCCCTGCACATACCGTCAGTGATCTTAGGGTAGGAAAGTCATGTTGTTTATGCAAACTGTCATTAAGTGAACTTCTGAAGAGTCTGGTCTGGCAGACTTATGTCTCCCTGACAATTCTATGGCTAGCATTTCGCATTTCCCTCACTCGAAGTAGGCCCTACCTTACAGGACTCTGGTGTTGGTGTGGAGGTCCTAGAAACACTCAGGTATTTAGAGTTACAAGCCACTCGTGATTTACTGCCTCCTTGGAGACTGGGCAAGTGAACAAGCTATTACGTTTGCCTATCCCATAAAAATCTCATAGTTCTTCCCTCCTTTCCAATGGAGCAAATAAGTAAACAACATCTTAGAATACGAACAGAAAAAGAAAATCCCACCACTCATCTCTACCCTAAAAAGCTGGGTTCAGAGGTGAAGGAATTCTGGCCTACGCAACTTCTTGAACACAGTAAACACTATTTACTGATCATACAGACACACAGTTCAGATTTTGAAGGTCTTCTGAATTTGTAACTAAAATGATTAGAGGTGTAATTATTTGGGAAATCTGTGTGTTGTAAAGAAGCCGACTCAAACTAAACCCTCCATTCAATATCCTTAACACCTCGATATCCTAGCTCGGCTTTCTCTGTAGAAACCATGGACCCAAACAGGCCCCCAGACGTTAATGGGTGTATTGCCTGGTGTATTGCCTTCCATTACTGTAGAAGGGCAGGATAAACGCTAAAGCTGAACAGTTGGGGCAGTAAATACTGATGGACTCATTCATGTTCAGATATCAAGGGCCTAATAATACTAGAATATGCTGCTATTTTAGATACTTGGGTTTTATGATTATTAAGGGTAGATTTGAGCAGTCCTATGTTACACATGTTATTTGCAAGATTAGCATTGAGAGATAAATTTTAGAAAACGCATTGCTGTGAAAATTAGTCCGATATATTGAATACATCCTTTGTTTCAGATTATTCTTTGTTAAAGTTTAAAACTCATAAAATGCAATAACTGTTAAAAAGTATGTGCTTTTTGTATAACTTGCATCAGGATAAGTAACCTTTCTCTGTCGCCTTACTTTTTTCCCCATATATAAGTTTTGGTACCTGTCAACTTTTTGGGTTCCAGGTACTTTTGTTTTTAAATTGCAGTTCAAGAGAACATGAACAAAACCTTCTGCTGTCGTATCTGTACACCCTTAACGTTCCTCAGTGTATCTGTACACGCTTTGCTCCAGCAGATGTGATGTAGAAATGGTTGTAGACATTTGTCCACTGTTTCACAATACGTGATGCTCTGTTGTTTTCACAGAGATGATTTCTGTGATTCTGTAACAAATACCATTTCTGCATTCTTAGAGCATTTTAAGCCCTTTGTTCACCTCTTGTCCATCTTAATTATTCAACCATTTTTAATTGTTTGGTTTTGTTTCTTCAGCTTTTCCATTGTGCTTCCACAATAATTCTCTTGTCTGTTTACATGCTGTGTTTGGTGCAATTGCAGGACACAGAGTTGCTTCATCCTTGCAGTGGGTATTTAGTTGAAGCACAATCTCATTTCCTTCTTGCAACCTATTACTTTGTTGTAGATGTTAATTCCGTGCTTTAACTGGATCATTTCAAATGTTGTAGTACCTTATGATAAAGAAAATATTATTTAAAAAGTCATTGCTTTTTAAATCCAGATTTCTTTTCCCAATATACTGATATCTTTTTAGTCAATGTTATCTTTATATGATCAATATTGCCATCATACTTTAAAATAATGAAGTGGATTGATACGAAATCTGGAAGTTAGCTGAGGAAGAATGTTACCAGGTTTGCAATATTCAATGCTAAAGTATTTGTTTAAAACCAAACAAAATGTTAATTATAATTATTTTTTCCTGCAGTTGTGTGCAGGTAGAACCAAATAGAGTATGACTGGAGTTAAAGTTATGATACTTTCTTATATTGACTGTATCTATGGGTAACTGAACAGGATCATAACATTAGTCTAGATGATTGCTTCAGAAATCATGGGGTATTTTCTCCAAGCACATTCTGAAAACATATAGTTGAACAAGAAAATTTCAAATGTATATGTTACTATCAAATAAAATTTGATAAAAGCTAATCATTAGGAAAAAGATATTTAAATAAAAATCTAGATGAAAAACTAATGAGATAACAAGTTCACATTAAAAAAAAAACCCACTAGATCTATTTCCATAAATTGATGAATTATAGTTTGAGTTCAGGGAAAAAAAAAGAGAAAGGTTATTAATGAAGTACAAAACTGCCACCCAGTGGAGGTGTTTGACTTTACATTTCCTCAATCTTCAGATTTTCAAGAAATCAGAGATCTATTTTCTTGTCACTGGAATGTATAATATATTTACTCATTATGGAAATTCCTCCCAGTTTTCTTGTCATAATTATATTTATCTGTAGTAGACAATAATGTTTCAAACAAACTATACAAAAGAAAGGCAATTACGATTTTACAAGAGAGAATATTTAATGTACAGTGAATATTGGAATGCTTATAGGGAGCTAGATTTAAAAAAGCTGCGTATCTCACTCGTACGGAGGAGCCCAGAACTGGACACAGCACACCTAGTTTGGCCTCACCAGGGCTGAGTAGAGGGGAAGGGTCAGCTCCCTCACCCTGCTGGCAACACTTCTCCTCATGCAGCCCAGGACACCATTGGCCTTCTTTGTCTCAAGGGCACGTTGTCTCTTGAAGTTGTCTCTTCAACTTGATGTGCCCCAGGTCCTTTTCTGCAAAGCTGCTTTCCAGCCAGTTAGCTCCCAGCACATACTGGTGTCTGCAATTGTTCCTCCCCAGGTGCAGGACTGCACTTCACTTTGCTGCACTTCATGGGATTTGTGTCAGCTCATTTCTCCAGCCTTTGAAGGTCCCTCTGAATGGCAGCAAGACCCTCCAGGTTACACAAAATTCCTCCACAGTTTTGTATCATCAGCAAACTTGCTGAGGGTGCAAACACTCTGCAACTCTACACTCTGCAGATATTCATAAATGAACTGGAGAAGTGAGACTTGAGAAGGGGAAGCTTACAGCTGATAATGAAGTTAGTAAGAGTCGTGAAGATAAGACCTGAATGTAAATTTATCATGCTCTCATCAGAATGCAATTTTTTTTCATGATAATTTAAAAAAAAAAGGTTAAAAAATTTAAGACTGAGGGACTATGCAATAAAATGGCAAAAGATACCAAAAATCTAGAACTATTAACTTGTGGACTTGAGGAAAAAAGTCCTAAATACATATAGAGAATAATGAGCTCTGATGTGCTCGTAACTCTTTAAAAACAAGACCTTGATGTTAAAGTAGATCTTGGGAAATGTCAGCTCAGCGCTTGGTAGTGATCAAAAAGCAACTGACGTGGTAGGAAGTAGTAGGAAACAAATAGAAGATAAAATCTTCTAGATCAACATAATGCTGTTGTATGAATGTCCACATTTTGAATTTCATGATAAACTAGTTTTGTCAACTCAGAGAGGGTACAGTAGAACTGTAAAAGTTTCAGGGAAGGATGGCAATTTTGATCAACAATATGGAACAAGTTCCTTATGAGGAAAGCTGATATAGACTAATATTCTCTCAAATGGAGAAGAATCAGTCAAGGGGGCATATGATAGAGATTTCTAAAATTGTAAGAAACAGCAAATGGGTAAGTGGTGAACAGTTCACTGTTTTTTCCAGCACAGGAGTTGGAGGCATCAAATAAACCTAACATGTACAGATTCAAAAGAAACAACAGGGTCTTTACCTAATGTGCAATTAATTCTTTGCTGCAGGATGTTGTCTGCTTGCAAGAGTTTTAAAACCAGCAATGCACGTTAATGGAAGAGAAATCCACTTGCAGACTATTAAATATGCAGACAACTTCTCTGGTTTAGAAAGGTCCTGGGTTGCAAATCAGGTTACTGGAAGAGTGTACTGGAAAAGTACTACTACCTTTTTTAGTTTTTTACGTGTCACCTGCTTTTTGGCTCTTGGGACAGGATACTATGTGAAATAGGCTTTTGGCTCGTCTCAGTAGAGTTATAATTTTGTTCACTATGAAATTGGATGATTCTTATTCAGAGTTGCAACGCTCTCCACTGTGGCAGTTCTCAGTTTACCTCTTCAGGCACTTGGAGAAATAGGAACAAAAATAGACTTTGCATTGTGCCCCCAAACCTCTGTAAATTAGGAATATGTAAATGGATAATCCAAAAGTAAAATATTTTTTGTTTAATTCACTGCACTTTGAAGAGTCTTCTGGAACATGAATCAGTTTCTGGTAAGAACTTCAACTTCTTTTTCCAGCAGTCTGCTGCTTAAATGGTCTACAATGATCTTATCTTTCCAAACTAGGTTTTTTCTTTAATTATGTAGCTATTTTTTCCCCCTATTAAGCCTTAGTGCGGCTTTTCTCTAAAGTCTGATTGACTGGATAACCCCCAGGTACCTTCATTGGGTAATAAGTACTCCCGTGAAAGTGATCTGGATAGAATTCAGAACTTGGAAAAGTGATTTGATCTAGACCACTTCTATGTACTGCTTCTGTGTGCAGAAAAGTGGTGGTGGAGGGAAGGGCCATTTTGTCATCATTATCATTCTCATGATAATGAGGTCCAAGTAGAGTTTTGGTCTGTGGTTATCAAGACTGCGTTAGATACCTGTCCTATCTACTGACTATGGCAAAACATGGGAGAAAATGCAAATCTAAGTTTCATAGTAAGGAGGTGGGTTTTTTTACAATTACTAACTGATTTATTTTTCCAACAACAACATAGAAAAGGGAAACCTTGCACTGTAATGTCACTGTATATCTTTAGTTTTCTCTGAGATGTCTATCCAGCTTCCCATGTACTTTGCCAACTTTCATATTTCTTTAAGAAAAGTACCTTAGTGAAACATTTTTCACTAACCTGGTATTTTAAAATACATTGCTAACTACCAGCAGATGTAACAATTATTTGTATTTATTTAAGACTTTATAATGTATATCTGCTTTATCTCACTATCTTAAAAAAAAAATCCAGTTTTATGAAAGTTTGCTTCAACTGCAGTGGTTTATAATTATTGACGGAAGAAAGCATCAAGTTGCATAAGTAAAGAGTGTGTCCAAATAGGCAATAAATTCCATAATTTATTAAATTTTTCTTGGGATGGAGTCCTCTCAAAACAAAGGAAAAAGTAGAAAATTAGAAGTAATAAATGAAAATTAAGAGTTAGAGGTGGTTGGAACTGAATCTATGTAGTGAGATTGTTTAGTTTTTGTTTGTTTGCCTTATGTAAAGGACTAACATTTAAAATTGTTTTCTCAGTAATGAAATCCTAATTTACTTGTGGTCATTTTTCAGGATAGGAGCACTTGCCATCTGATTTGTATCTGATTTGTTTATTTCAAAAGCCTTCCAGAGTAGTATTGGCATTAGAGATAGCTAACTTATTTATGCCCTACAGCCAGTGTCTTCTTGGCAGGCTGCTTGGCGACCAGGCAAGTACAACAGGATGTTTGTACAATCAGCTTTCTGTTACCCAGCGGAACGAAAGACTTTAAAACCTCAGAAAATACAGCCCCCCCGACATTACACAAACTAGGGGATTTGCTGGCATGCAATACAGTAAAGAGTCACCTTGTGACACAAGATCAGCTTGGATCTAAAAATGAGGGTGTAAAGAAGAGTGAGCCAGGCTCTTTTCAGTGGTGGCCATGACAGGACCAGTGTGAGGACGCACTGAAACACAGGAAGGTCTGGCTAAACTTCAGGAAACACTTTCTCACTGTGAGGGTGGCTGAGCATTGGCACAGGTTGCCCAGAGAGAATAAGGATGGAGATTCATGGAAGCATTCAAAAGCAGTCTGAATGTGGTCCTGGGCAACCACCAATGGGAGTAGGGGTTGGGCTAGATGACCTCAGAGGTCTGTTCCTACCTCAGCCGTTCTGTGGTTCTGTGATTAGAAGCTTTGTTTCCATGTCGGTTTTGAAGGTCCTTAAGGTATTGCAGCACCAGGAAGTGGGAGGTCATACAGTTCAGTTGCAAGTTTATATCTCAGCTGGCTCCGAGAACTATCCAAATTATGTTCATGTGTCTTAACTAGTAAGGCTGGCTGAGTTGCGGTGACTATGCAAGAATCAGGCTGGCTCCACACAGAGCTGTGTCAGATTTCTTCAACTCTGACATGGTTAAAATTTGTAACCTAGACAAATCGCTCATTGATAATTTAGAGTTTGCAAGATTTCTGGCTTGTTTCTGTAGTCTAGATTAATCTGTTTTGAGAGTTAAATGGAATTTAAGAACTCAGTAGTTGACAAAGCCTGACCTATATTTTGTTTGCAGTTCAGTTCCTTCCATTACCGTGTCATTATTATTTACTTTGCTGTTGTGATTTTACCATTCTAAGCAGCATCCTAACACCATTGCACAATTAAACTTTATTATTCTCTTGCAAGTATGTTCAGAAACTGACTTTTGGAATTATATGTGTGTGTTTATTCTTTCTAGTCAAATTCTTCAGTGTTTTAATGGTTCAGATTGCCATCTCTGTGTGCAGGGTATTTTCCTGGGATGTTAACTATTCATGTAGAATCTTACCAAATCAAGGTGACTTCACAAAAAATACGAAGGGAATGGACATGACTTACTTTGTATTATACAAAATTATAATTGTGATGTGATTTATTTTTAAATTATAATAGCTTATATGCAAAAATGAATGTTTGCTTGAGAAGAATTAAAGAGGTAATTTGCTAGGTGTCAGGTTCTATCCAATAGGTAGTTTCTTCTAGTTAAAAAAGAAATATAATGGTAATGGTAGAAAGAAACAAAAGAAGTTTATGCTGTAGGCTGTCAGTTTATTGCATAGTAGACAATCTATTAAATATGTTACATTATATCAATTTATTATGCTCTTGCTTTTATGCAGTAGCAGTGTTTTAAGTAATGAATTAATTCTTATAATTAAGTATTTTCTAAGCATATTTTTAAGGAATAAGTAAACCATGAAAGAATTGCTACTTTTTGTCTTACCTCTGCTTTAGAACAAAGATTAAACAAAACAATCTCTAGAATTTATTTCGGAGCTTTCAGCTAGGAGAAGAAATGAAAAACACATGCCAGTTTAAATAACTTAAAATGATTGCATCTTGCAGAATGTCTGTCACAAAAAGTTACGTGTACTTAATTTAAAAAAAAATTTCAACTTTTTATGCTGTGTTAGATTTCATCCATGGGGGTTCTTCCATCATTCTCCGCCTGCACAAATATTTGTGCCAAGATAAAAAAATAAGCAACAGAAGGTTGGGAATGGGTAGACATGGTGAAAAAAAGACCAGGGCAGGTCTATGCCAGCATATGTGAACTATGGCTGTCTTACCCAAATCCCAAAGAATGTTAAGCATTGGGCAGTGCTACATAGAAAGTAGATCTTTTGTTAAGGTAGGTCTGTAGGTCTGTATCCTTCTGTTAGCCAAACTAAGAACTGATTGTTAGCAGCATTTTCAAAGCCTGTTTGGTTAGGTTATCATGTGACTTTAAGGAGCTGAACTTCAAGTCAGGATGGTCATGCCCTGCAAAATGAGGCAGTGCTTAACCAACTGAGGTGCCAGAAGGGTCACAGCTTTTTCTGGGGACCTGAGGCAGCTGTTTCATTAAGTCCTGTTTGGGTGAATGGATAAGCAGAGTCTGTGTCCAGAGGGAATATCAACCAGTCAAAGGAATTAACAGCAGAAAATCTGAAAGTCCATAGACCTAACCAGTTATGATTCCAGCAGAGCAGTCAGGCAATTTTCCCACACTGGTAGCTCTAAGTAGAGGCCCGTTAGAGTTTAGGTAGATACTATTACTAGTTGGAATCACCCAAGTTTTTTATTTTGTGTCTTGTACTGTATCAGTCCCTTTTCCTTTTATTTTCATATTATCAGTTCAGTTGCTTGTATATAGCTTCACCTGTGTTTCAAAAAAATAGCTTTGCATTAAAAGCTTCCACGTCATACAGAATTCAGAGAGGTGGCCAGGTTCTGTGAGCATTCAAGAGGAAGGGAAAAAAAAAAAAAAGAAGAAAGGAAAAAAAAGAAGAAAAGAAAAAAGCAACTAAGGACTGGACTATTTTACTGATCTGGTGCTTTTGTCCATGCTTTGATGTTCATATGCTGTTTTATTGATTCTACTCTTCCAGGGACTATGCAAACCCCTTAGTATTAGAGAATACTGACAGTAAATTTAAAGTCTTTGAACTGTTTAAATTAGGGTTTGATTCCTTTTTTTTAGTTGAGGAAGCAGAAGCCAAGCCAGGGAACTGGAAATACAGTTTTGGATTAATTTTGATTTGGAAGCAGATTGAAGGGGGGCTTTGATGGTGTAAGAATAAACTCCAGTTGCTTGTTGTGGAGGGCTGTAGCTTCTGGGCCAGTATCTTACAGAAGACTGGCTTCTCTTAAGTCATTACACGGCTGTAATTAAAGGTCTTCTCTTTCTGCATCTGCCCAAATGTAGCCATGGTATGGACTGAGGGAAACCATAGTATGTGACCCAGGTTCTAGAGGTCCATTTGGTAACTCTACACCTTAACATTGCAGCCATCACTTAACCAGGGCCTGTGTAATCAATACTCAGCCTCCTCGTTTTTTCATTGCTGATTTAAATTTCTCTGGCTTTACTTTTCATGCTGTCAGTTTTGTTATACCTTTGCATTTTGTTATATTCTTGCTAAATGGAAGAGCTATTTAGTACCCTGTGAAGGTACTTAAACCCTGTAATTAATTTTCATCTAATAGAATTAAGACAAAGAATTCTTTGTATCTCTTGCTGTTGGGTATTTTTCCAGGTCTTCATTTGTATTTGTGATTACTCTTTTATCCAGTTTGCCTCTGTGTAGTGATTATGTGTTTACAGTTCAGTTTAAATAATTTTATTTAATGCATGTTTTTTCATAATTCATATGTGTCTGTGTGTGTGCATGCGTGTGTATGTCATAATATCTTATCAGGTCTACATTTATCTGCAAAACTAAAGTTTCTTGCTATTTCAGTCTGGTGTATCTTCCTCTCATTTTCCTCTCTCAGCATGGGAGCCCTCTGCTTTATCCTCTGCTCTCAGAAACACCATGGAAAATCTGGTCATGTCATTTTAGAAAATACTGCTAATGACTGTGTTCAGATTTTCTTTTCCATCACCATTGTAAAAGGTCTTTTATTTATTTGATAACCTACATCTACATTTTGGACCCAGTGGTGTTGTATGTAATATACTGTGCTGAAGATGGCACATTGTTTTCTGGCTCTAATGGAATGTACTAATTTTATTTTCACAGAGTACCAAGCTGCCATTTTGCATTTAAAGAGAGAACACAAAGAAGAAATTGAAACATTAAAGGTATACTTTTGTAATTATTTTTTTTCTTTCTCTGACTCCAGTGCATTTTACAGATTTAAGTTGTGCAACATGTACTTTCCATCAAATGTTAAAAATTTGTTTCTTTCTAAAAGTTGTTTTCAATTGACTGCCAACTCATCAACTCAGTTACTAGATAAAATCCATACATGTGCTCATATATGTTGGCAAAAAAGCAATTTTACATTTCCTCTTTATAGTTTTGGTTATTGTTGTACTCTTAAATTCTTCCCTCTAACTCAGCAGTGCATTACTTTTATATTTGCTTATTATATT
Source organism: Antrostomus carolinensis (assembly GCF_000700745.2). Classification (NCBI taxonomy): domain Eukaryota; kingdom Metazoa; phylum Chordata; class Aves; order Caprimulgiformes; family Caprimulgidae; genus Antrostomus; species Antrostomus carolinensis. The sequence continues at coordinate 73,586 of NW_010312669.1, forward strand.
AAGACACTGGTATTCAGCTACTCAATGCTTTCTCAGTGAAGCATGCTTCTGTAGAAGCAGTTTTCTGTAATTTTAGACTGATAAATAAGCATAATAATTCCATTTGTGAGACTCTGAAATTTTGCATTGAATACTCTTTATTTATGTCTGGTTTTGTGAGTGTAAACTTGACCAACCATCTAATTGTCAAAATCAGAAATAACAAACTTTAATATTAGAACTCACTTTCCCTTGGCATGATTGACTCTGATAAGCAAAGTGAAATATTACAGGGAACTGTGTTTATTATAAAAGCAGGAACTTAAATGGCAGTATTAACTTAAAGTTAATTTGTTGAGCGGTCCTAGTTTAAAGAAAAATTAACAGCACCTTTCTTCTCTCACCAGTTGTGATACATTCTTAAGCACAGCTGCACTATGTTCTAATATAGGTCCATACACTAAATCCTTAGTGTACAAGTCACCAAGTACAAAACATTCTGCATTTATTTTCTTTGTCATCTTTAAGGCAAATAGAATGGAAAAAAAGTCAAATTTACTAATACAGGGAGTCTGATAATCCAGCATATTGGTGCATCGACTGTGTAGACAGATCACATATAGCAATCATCAGACTAGTACAAGTACAGTATGTGTATTACACAGAGTATTTATGTCTTTGTGTCCCAGAACATAATGGACATAAAACTTAAGAGGTTGAGATCTTTGAGTAGACAGGGGTGGAATGACGGTAGCCACTTGAGGAGTGGACAGGACAGGCAAAGAGTCTCTGGTGTGTGCAGCATCTCTTAAAATTTGCCACAGGGAAATGCAGGTTAGCACTAAATAAATACAACAGTCATGTGCAATGAATATTATTAATATTAATAACTCCTACAAAGAATAGCATAACTCTCCCACACAAGAACAGTAGATGGATGCGAGGAGGCTTTATTCATTTTGAGAGGGTATTTCAGAGAATACATAGTCTTGGTGAGAGAGAAAAATGTGTTTGTGCATCTCCAGCAACCCTGGAAAGAGCAGAAGCAGAGGAGACAGACAGATACTGTCAGGCAGCCATGAAAAATCGCACACTCTCCAGTTTCACCTTTCATTAAAAGAATGTTCGCCTTCCACCTTTTGTTTTTCATAAGAGCACATTGGAAAGACACTGTAGAAGTAGATTAATTTATTTGCTGCTCATAACTTTGAATGATATAAACATTGTCTTTTAAATCAGATTATTATTTTTTATCTGGATTAATTTTTTCCTCAAGTATTATAATTTCTTAATGATTAATTGTGTTTATATGTTATCTTATTTAGTAGTAAGGAAATTGTGAGTTGTTTCCAGAAAAGTGAAATTGTGATGTAACTTTCAGCACCATAATATCTCACCATTTTGTATATGTATGTAAATATCATTAGAAATGAGCTAAAATGCAAATATTTGCTGTCCATGATTAGTAGAAGACTTAGCAGCAATGTCCTGCAGATCATGGTTTCTTATGTTGCCTGCATTTGGTGATTATTTTCATGTTTGCTACTGTTTTATCTTGCACTATGTAGTTCCAAAGGTAAACCCGAAAAGGTGATATGAGTGTTTTGTAGACCTTTTTATGAAACAGCAGTGAAGTGTAAGGTCTACATCATGATGATCAGAAAAATAATTGATTCAGAAAAATAATACTTACATGTATTATATGCAAGACATAATTCAAACAAGATTTCTGCTTTTCCATTTTGGAGTTACTCATAAGTTGCAGGAAACCTCGCACAGTGTTCTGTTTGTAAGTTTGTAAGACTGATGATTCCTGAGATATAATGTAATTTTTCATTTTACCATATTGAAGGACATAAAAACTTCCTATACAAAGGCCATTTGAAGCAAGTATCTTGTCTCCAGCAGTGACCAGCAGTGGGTGCTTAGAAAACACATAAAAAAAATACAGAGTGTAAGGGTAATGCCTTCTTCCTGTATAGTGCTTTCTGGTTTTATTTGATTTTTTTTTGCAAGCCTGAGCGTCTTCATTGTCTCTTCCTTGTTGCTTCTACTACCACTGCCTCCATGCCCCTTCCTAACAGTGTGCTGCTTGATTTTTGAACCTCAGCCCAGCCTGGTGTAAAGCATCAGGTTCATAAAAGATGCATAGTGACTAAATTACTGAGAAATGTTGCCCTACTATACCATTGCCAGCAATTAGTGTTCTAAGGGTTTCCTGAAACAGAGTCTGCAGACAGGCTATGTGTGCAGTACTCATCAATAAGTTATAGTATCACATGCTTCTGTGACTTCTGAATGCTGTGCCATCTGAGCAGCGTTCCTGTGCTGCTTCTGGGTGTCCTCGACAATTGATTCCTTGTACTAGAATGTGACCCATCAGAGATGCATCCTTTTTGTTTGTAGGGCTGCTTTGGAGCTGTTTATTTCTCAGGAACATATAGAATGCCATGAGAAAATTTCTATATAGTGCCAGACTCATAATCTAAAAGACATTTAATCTGAAAATATTTGATTCCTATATTCTTAATATGCCCTGTGTCCAAAGAAGGTTAACACTGTTATTAATTTTGTGAGGAGAATGTCAGATCTTACTGCAGCATGTTATTTTTCATAGTGGGTGAAATCTGAGTTAGATGCTGCTACATGGTCCTTCTGCTTTGGTAATTTATAAATTGTTAGTTCTGTTTCTGTGTTTCAGTAGTTTTCTAAGTGAAAGGGTATAATTTCAAACTTTTTTTTCCCCCTTTTTTTTATAGCCTGTCTACTTTAAGAGGTTCTTTCTCCTGTGTCCCTGATGTTCAGACATTTTAAAGAACACAAGTTTGCTCTCCTCATCTCTGTTGTTAGCCCTTATTATTTTGTCTTCAATTTAAAAGGATTTTTTCCCAACTTTTTTGATGCATTTAAAAATTACTGTTTTCCCCTGAAATTGCTTCAGTCTGTAATATTTAAATATAACAGCAAAGGGATATGATTTTTGTTCGTTCTTTATGTTACCAGCATTTGCACTGGTAAAAATAGAATGCATTGGAGAAGGTCAGACATTGTCTGTTTACTCTCTTTCTTATGGCTTTTCATTATTTGAAGGAAGGAAAAGCTACATTTTAAGATAAAAAAAAATATTAATTACTACATACTGCTGTACATATGGAATATGGGAATGTATAGGGAAGTAAAATTGTGTAATGATTTAGTGTAATAACTTGTTACATTTTATTTTTTAAGGGTATAACAGAAAAATATGGTGGTAGTTATCCCAGCTATTGTAAATGCTTGGGTGAAATGTGATTTTGTACTATGCACTGAAGAAACCTACAGACAGAAATGTCTCTGAACCAGTTCTTTTGCAAGCTGATCCAGATCTGTTGTCTTTTATTTATGGAGAAGGTTGATCATCATACCTTCTCTGTAAAAGATTAGGAGTGAGACCCTTATTCTTTGTTATTCCATTCCATACAAACTTAAAGAAAAACTTCTTTACTGTGAGGGTGACGGAGCACTGGGACAGGCTGCTCAGAGAGCGTGTGGAGTCTCCTTCTCTGGAGATGTTCAGAACCCGCCTGGACGCTTTCCTGTACAACCCGTTGTAGGGAACCTGCTTTGGCAGGGGGGTTGGACTAGATGATCTCCTGAGGTCCCTTCCAACCCCCACCATTCCGTCATTCTGTGATTCTGTAATGCCTAGAAAAATCAGAAAGACCCCTGGAAGGTATGTGTAGGGGAAGGTTCTAAAAAAATTATTAAACTGTCCTCTGAAGGTGAAAGTAAGCAAAGCTATCCAGAATCTGTCCCTTGCAACCTGTATATAGTGGCTTATAAGTGAGAGATCTGTTTACTCTTTAGCAATAGGAAGTGTCCTATACTTCTCTACTGTTTCTTTTGGTACTGTTTCTTTTGGAAACATTTCTTTTTTTCCTTGATTATGTGAATGAAATTCCTAATGGATTTTTATTCTTTAAGATTCATATGGAATACCCAGGGTACAACCAGTACTTGCCCATACCACCAGTATGAAAGTGTTGGTGCTGATTCTGTAGACAGCTGAAGTTGCAGCAAATGTACCAGTCTTGAAGGATGTAAAGCAATCACTGGATAAGGAGGGTGAATGACAGTATTGTGTTTATTTTATGTTGTCATCTTTATGTTGTCACAGTAACTTGAAGTTTTGTTCCCTTTTTTTAACTTGAAATCAATTCTAGTCATGTAGCGTGCATATTAATTAAATTAAATGACAATATTTATTATACCAAGTAAATTATTGATGAATCTGTACCATATTATATTGCATAACAATCAGAATTAACTCATAACACCTCTTAATGGGTTCATTAACACATAATTCAACTGAATCATCCACATGAAGTTAATCTTTTGAAAGGATAATGTTTACCTTTAAATACAGAATCACAGAATCACAGAATCAAGGATGTTAGGAATGGCAAGGGACCTCGAAAGATCATCTAGTCCAATCCCCCTGCCGGAGCAGGAACCTAAATGAGATCACACAGGAAGGCGTCCAGGCGGGTCTTGAATGTCTCCAGAGAAGGAGACTCCACAACGTCCCTGGGCAGCCTGTTCCAGGGCTCCGTCACCCTCACTGTAAAGAAGTTTCTTCTGAAATTTAAGCGGAACCTCCTGTGCTCCAGCTTACACCTATTGCCCCTAAAAAAATAGCAAAATACATTTGCTAGTTGCTGTGTTCAAAGCATTTCTTGAAATTTTTCAACTATTATTTACAAAAAATTGAATAATATGTTTTTAAGACATTAAATTTTCTGTTCTCCACTGTTGAATTTTTCACTTTTCCTGCTCCTGCCACTAGATGTCAGCTAAGTCTTTCAGAAGAAGATCCCAAAGCACGTCCCAGCTTCTCTGTATGTGTGCAAATTTCATGCTTCCTTCTAAGCTGTGAGAGTCTGTGTGGTGGTAACATCCTGCCTGCTGCTTGTGGATCTAGCGCAGTCTTAGTTTTAGGTGAGAAATAAGCTTGCACGTTATGGAACTGGAATCGAAGTTGCTCAATAGATAAGTAGTAGCTGTCATCACCTTAATAGTATTTTTCCCTACTGAACCAAGTCCACAGTATTTAATAACCAAGTAGATAACACTGACTTAGCATTAAATCAAAATATTGTATATGGTGGACTACTGACCTCTGAAAGGAAGGAATTAACTTGAAGGCAATATTCTGATTGCAGTACTTAATCGTTTATCCAATACATAGCTGCACAAGGGTGCAGCATATTTTTTTTTTTTCCATAAGTTTATTTGATAAAATTAGTAAAAACATTTCCCCCCCACTCCCCGATTTCCCTTTCTTCCCTTTAGCACAAGGGCACCAAATATCCCTTAGTCTTCAGTTACATGTAAGTTTAATACTTCTTTTGGAAGATGGAATAAAAGTCCTAAGCTGTCCTATGACTCTGTACCCTATGCATGGATCTTTCTCTCTGATACAGGTCGTTAGGCTTCCACCAACTCGCTACATCTTTTACATGTTCCCAAACTGAGAATAATAGTGTCTTTAGCCATTAATCGCAGGTTTTTATAATAATATTAATATATATTATATGATTCATATTATATAATATATTCTATAAGAAATAATGTTTTATAATAATGCAATATAAACTATAGATAGCTTGTAAATTATACAGTAAATATTCTATAATAAAATAGTATTTCTACATCTCTTGAAGTATCTCGTTGCAAATTTTGGAATGAAATTCCAGTAGTTGCATGTGTTCACAGTTATGAACTATGAACTATATTACTGAAACTTAAGAAATAGTGAATGGTAATGCAGTTGCTGTATAACTGCCCATGACATTATGAAAGAACAGGCAAGCCTCATTTAGAGAAGAATGTATCATGGGGTGTTTGTAGTGACCTTTGTGGTCTCCTTAGTAATGTTTGCATTTTTGTAAAGGTTGCAAGAGCTGAAATGTAGAAGTGGGTAGAAAGTTGTTTCCTTTTCACAGAAGAGCTCGCTTAACTGTGAAAACTATTTCATATCATAAATTGAGATTAAAGGCTAGTGCCTCAAAGTGCCACAGAAAAAGTTTTTAAAATGTGGAAGAAAAAGGAATATTAAAGGGAAAGTCATAGCACTAGTCAAAATTTTCTGATAATTTCCAAATTATTCATTTCTATTTCGTACTGACTGAGACCACAAAGTCATAAAAACATTTTCTCAGTTACTGAGTGAAGTAATAAAGCTTTACCTATGTGATGATCTTTTCATTCTTTTACAAATCTGTTTTTATGTCTCTCGTGCTTCACAAGTCCTTCCCTGGCCCTTTGTGATATCACTTTCCCATTCATTTTCCCCTCATGGTTAGTGTGCTTCCCTTTCTGAATGCTTCCATTGCTCTCTAATTATAACACGAGTATTACAAACGGTGCTGCTTCTCCTTGCTACATTTTGGAATTTGTATTCGACTGTGGGAGGCAATGGTGAATAGTGCTGAAAGCTCTTGTATGCCAGAATGCTTATCAAAAAAACTATTTTCTAGAAATGGGTAATTTCACTTTTATTTTCACAATTTAAATGTCTTTTTCTTATATGTAAAAGTGAAATTTCATTTCAGCTTTAGAAAGAACATCAGAAATTAGATGCTTTAACACCAAATCAAAACATTTAAAAATATTTGAATTTGTCTAAATCTTCTCTTTTGTAAATAGTCTATTACAACAAAGTGGAATTTTTTGGAAGAGATTCAACTGAAAAATTTCTGACCTGAATGCTCTTAGGTAGGGATCTTTATCATTCCTTCCTGGAAAAAAGGAATTTTTATTTTTATTTTCTTCCCCGTTTTGTGTGTGCATATGTGAGTTCTGGCATCGGATAGGGTTTTCACAATTGGTCAGAAGTCACTGTGTTTTGAAATCTGTTATTAAAATATGGGGGCCAATGATGAGTAGTGTTGAAAGCTTTGATATGCCACAGTACTTAACAAAACAACATTTCAGCAGTGGATAATATACTGACTTTTGGTAATAAACTTTTGCTTCAGGATGCTGAGATTGTTGTTTTTAACCTTTACAAGATTAAATGCATTTGTAAGGTGACTAGGTGCTTTGTGTGTTCTACCCTGAATTTTCATGTCCCAGCATGCACAAAGAGAAGAAAATCTGCATTGTGTATGCTTCTGTCTGGTGGAGTCGCAGCTCAAAGGTGCAGCCAAGGTCACAAAGGGTTTATTAGTCTAGTCTTTCCTAATGAGCTGTTGAGGCTTTTCAGCATTTCCATGTGGTGTTACTGATGAAGGTCTCCCAGCTTGTGCTTAATTATTGATACTACTCTTGCCTAACTTGAAATGTTTCAGTCTTTTGTGCTTGGCTGCTAAATGTATGGTTTCACCACTGTGTGTGTGCTGTGTGTCTTTATGAATCTGTTTGGCTACTTTGTCCTCATAAAGGGATTCTTCCTGTTCAGTGTGAAGCCTCACTGCAGTGCGAGACAGTGAAAACATAAAGATGGAGAAAAGCATAAAAAATAGGAGACAGAGAGACTGAAATCCTATGAAATTGTACTAAAATATCAATTTCAGTGCTCCTGAGGCTCTCAGATGATGGGAGCAAGGTTATCTTTAAAGTATGTATTTCCTGAAAAAGAAAAATCCCAGCAGGAGAAAAACCAGCCTGTAATGAGGAATGTGCATGGCCGGTGCTAGAGAAGGTGGAGCAGCAGACTAGGGAATATTATTAGCAAAGGACAAGACAGATAAAACAGTAACTTTCTACAGGGTGCATACAAGCACACAACGAGCTAGCAGGAAGTGCTTTAGTCTGTTTGGAACCACTTGTTGACAATTGCATCTTCATTCAGAAAGGAAGCTTGGAATGATTCTTCATGGTGTATGAAGATATTCCTCAATTCAGTGCTTAATTATATTTTAAAAACTTGTACATTATAATGCCTATATTCATGTCATACTTCACAAACAAAATTTTGGTGATGTTTTAAGTATCTCTGCTGTGCTCTTACGTTAAGCAAAATTCTCCCCTTTCTCCTCCACTGACTTCCTATTTTCCATATTTTTGATGCAATGGGTGCTTTTCATCCTTATTTTCCTTTAATCATACCTTTACATTGTGATTGTTTTCTTATCAGTTAGCTTGAATGTCCAAGACTCTTTTATTTTGTTTTGTTGGGGTTTTTTTCACAGCTACTTGCCATGTCTTACATTGCCGCTCTATTAGTTTCATCAATACAATTTCACTGTAAGAACTTGGATTGTTTAGACTTCATGTCATCCGCAGAATGCTGTTAATTCCACATGTTGATTCAAGGATTCTCCTGTTTATTTAAGAAGTTACCACAGCTCATATTCTGTATATTGAATACAATGAAAATCTCTCTAACTTTGTTTCAGCACATGGACACTGACATAGTATTATATAGTTAAAATGTGCATAGAGATTAACAAGATAATTTATAGCTTTAAAACTTCATCAAGACTGAGCTTCTGCTTAAATTTAGACACATTACAAAACACTCTGCTTTTTTTTAGAATAATTTCATTGTATCCCTAATAAATTCATTATAAAACCCTGCATTTATTGTGGTTTGTGAAAGTTAATTTATCCTGTCACCTTGAGTAAATATGTTATGCACTCAGGAGAATAAAGTAAGAAGGCATACTGTGAACATTATGACATTTTATTTTGGCAGATTCGGAAGACCTCTTGTAGCATAGGAAACAATCGTCTACAAGAGAAATTAAGTGAAATGTGATCGTGGGAATATAAAAGCCACTAAAAATTAAGTAGTATCAATGTTATCTTACCATTTTGATTTTGAAAACATGTATTCCCATGCCTCCTTGCCAAAATTACCTGCTTTTTGGAATTTACTACACCAGATGTTTGTTTGAATCTAGTAACTGTAAGCTATTTCTCTGAATCAAATACATAATTTTCTGTAGTTTAAAAATTCTAGTTCTAACATTCCTGTTTTTAGAACAGGACAAATTTGGTAAGGAGTTTTGCTGATAGAGGGAAAATATCTCTGAAGGTGGAAGTTAAGACTTTAGAAACAAGACTGTTTTTTCTCATGCTTGGTAAAGACTTCAGATTTTAGCAGCTTCTGGCTTTGCAAATCTAATGCTCGTTGTACCTATTACATTTTCTGGTGCTGACGAGATTTTTAATGTGCCGTTTCCACAAAGCCACCAAAGATAATGAAGCCACTAAAGTTGTTATAAAATAACATTAGGGCAAAACTAAGTTCCACTGATTAATGGGTCCCCCAAGTTACCCTTGGTTAGGTGAGGATCACCCTTCCAAGGATGCTTTGAAACTGGAAGCTGAGAGCACCTCCTTATCCCCTTTTTGATGATGAGGCAATGTGGAAGAAAAGCCACTGGAGTTTGAAGCAGATTGCAAGAGCTGTAAGGGTGTATGAAGATGTGAGAGGTGGGGCTTTAGGTAGAGAATGGTGAGTAGAGATACTAGGACGACACTGGCAAGCTGGAGGGGGAAAAGAAGTAGTCTGGAAGTTAAGGCAGAAAACTGTAGGAGATAGATTGCAGAGACTTGGATCTGGGCATCATGATACAGGTTTTGCTTGTAAATGGACAATTTTCCCCAGAATCTGTATCCTAGAATGAATGCAGTCTGTTCAGCATTTGATTTTATTTTATTGGTCAGTAACACCATCCCTTGTTTATTAATCAAAATGTGATCTAAATATAGATGCTTTCATTACAGATTTTCCAGTGTCACACATTTTAATTTTCCAGGATGTTTCATAGGTATAAATTGGATTTTACAATGTTGTGTCTCTTCTTGAGGTTCCGTGCTTTGTTCATTATATACCTTTCAGCTTCAGCACACAGAATGCTGAAGTCTTAAAAGCTTGCAACTTTTTCATGATGCGGTTTTTAATTATTGTCTGGAATAACTCCCATCATGTTCACTGAGTGAGATACTGGTTCTGTCAAAGAGAAAGTTTCTTCCTAGCTGAGCTACAGGGAAACATTGGTGGAAAGGGAGAAAATTAAAGGTGCTCTGGCAACCACACTTGTAGTTTTCCCTTTTGAGTAACTGACCAAGGTTGTTTGTTTAACACATTTTTGTGTGTGCAATATTTTCTTTAAATTCTATAATAGGAATGTCTAGAATATGATGATGCATAATTAGCATGTAGTATACATTAGTTTAAAGTAGGTATGTCTTTTACACAATTACAGAGTAATTTCCATAATTAATATTATACTTCTGTTTAAGCAGGTAGAATCTCTGGACTTTGTAAGCTATATCTTAGGTGTGTGTACTGCTATCTTTATCTGCTAAATGTAGCATAAACATCTCTACAGTGTTAAAAAGAAGACTAGTTAGAAACACAATATGGGGTTTTCTTCTAAATGCTACCTGATTGGTGAATATTTGAAGATTTGTCTTTGTACCACTAAAGTTCATGATAGTATCTGCAGAATTGGAAGCTTCCTAGTTAAACTAAGATAGAAGCAATGAAAGATAACCTGTGTGTGGAGGATCTTCTCTTATACTTTGCCTTGACAAGGATATCTACAGCTTGGATTTTCTCTTTAATCATTGTAATTGAGGCCTGTATTATATTGTCAATGTGGAAAAATCTTTTCTATAGAGAAGTTATGATGAAAGGAATAGGGTTTTTTTATGTCTGTAGAAAGTGTGTAACTTAACAAAAACTGTTGTTTTCTGAATGTGGAATTAACCACTGCCTTAATTTCCTTAGCTATAGGGAAAGGGGTAGTATTTTTTGCAGTATGAAATATTTTATGCTGAAGGAAGGACTTTTTCACCAAGGAATCCATTTGTTTTGACGTGTTGAGGTCCCTCTATAACACATGAGGAATGTGATAATTGTCAGCATCAGAGAATTACTGGTTTAGGTGACTGTTTTCCTTAAAGTAAAATCAAATCTCTGTGTTATTTTGAAATCTGGTGTCAAAAAGGCCCCAGAAAATTAATTTTTTTCCATAGCTAGGAAGTGAATGGCTTGCTGCACCTCCAAATCTTTTAGTTGTTTGCGCTGCGTGTGTGAACTTTCTGTGTTTTGATGGAGAGGCTAGTAATCTCCTCGGTGTAGGTATTAGAATGTTTAGACAAAAAATATGTTAATACAGAATGAAAATCCCCAATTTCTAAAAGTGTAAGTTACTTTATTCTCATAGCAAACTCATAGCACTATGTGGCTGAATATTTCCTATTGAGAAGTATTATTAATTGTTGCCTATTATCCTTCTATAGATACATAACTTTACTTACTCTTTTCCATGTGGTGTACTTACACTGCTTTTTGCTTTGACTTTTGCTTCAACCAAATCATTGGTTGAAACTTAGCAGAATTTGATAGATATCGTTATTTTCCTATGTAGTTACAAAGTTCTGTTATAATGGCTTAATTTTGGAATTTGGTTGCCAAAGAAATTAGTTCTTTATACAGTGAAGCAGTGTTGACAGTAAACTCTCCTTTCCTCTCCACCCGCTCCCAAAATAAAAGGAAGAAAAGAGAAGAAAAACAAGGTTGCATTACAATTCTGGCAACATCAGCCACACTAATAAAATCAAATTCAATGTTGTTTTACGACTTTGAATTTATGTGACTGCACAGGATCAAAGGATTTGTATCCCACTGGACTGCAAGGTCTATAGTTCATGGCAAAAAAAACTCATCAAAAAGAACATTTTAGTAGTAAGGCTTTTAATTTTAATCAGCCACAGTAATAAAAAAGCTGTTAGGTGTCCAAAAACATTCTCCCAAGATCAGAGACAACTTGCTCTCTACTACAATCAGTTTTCTTATTGGATCCATACTGCCTCTGTAGTATTTGTCACTGAAACTTCATCTTCAACTTTTTTCAGCCATTTTTTGCATTGTTTTCACATTTTACATGCCAAATCATTACACGTATCAGTAAATGTCATGATTCCTATAATTTCCTTGGCAAATGAGAAATACTGTAACTTCATTAAAGTAAATTGTCATCAAAACAAGTGATTAACTAAAATACAATTTTAAATACCGATCTATATTGTTATATATTGTATTTTAAAGTATTTGAGTAGCAATAATAGGTTACTATGTCTGTACAGATACAAAAATTAGCATTTTTGTATCTGTACAGACATAGTAACCTAGGCTGCCCTAAGACTAAGGCAGGAGCTGCAAGTGAGAAAGAGTGGGGAAGTAACTATAGTGTTTGTGATAGGAAAGGCTGTTGTTACCATGTTTGGATTCTGCATGTTAGTTGTTCATGGTCCTAGTTCGACAAAAGTTTCAAATGAATTTTTAACATATGGTGTGGTTTCATTCTTTAATTAGCTGGCCTCAGAGAAGTGGTATGCAATATATCATTTACGTTTATTGATGTGTTGCATGCTGAATTACCTCATTCCATTCTTCAGAATTTAAATGTTTAACAGAGTTTAACAATATGTAGAGATTTTACCAATGAAATTGTCCATGAAAGTATCAGTTTTCCTTGAAGTTTACAGGTAGTTATCAATTTATCTGGCTACCTCTCTTTTATAAACCATCTAAGATTTATTTTACCTGGCATAAGCTAGCTTACATTTAGGAAGAATTGACACACATTCACTTTCTGCAAGGATCTCTCCCTTTCTTCATGGCATGACATGTATTGGATGTTACACGGCCTCTTGTAGCTGCTGCAGACAAAATACTTTGCAAAATTTTAGTGGGCATAGTATTCCCTGCTCACTTTTATCTGAGATATGTGCAAGCTTATATTGGTTTTTGTCAGTTTGATATTTTCATGGTTTTATTCTTTATCAAAACATTCATTCAAATGAACAGAAACTTTAGTATTAGTAGGGAATTTTATGTTACCTACCAAACGTATAGAATCTACATAAAATACTAAATTATCTACTCTTACTATTTATTTATTATCAACCTGAAATTTACCCCTTTAAGCACATTTTGTTAACAGTTGGCTTTATCAATTAGTATTTAGTCTAGTGTTTTAGAGGTGCTATCATTTATCTCAAGGGATGACATTGCATAGCAAACGTGCCTGTGGCCAGAAATTCATTAATCCAAGGTATTAATAATTTTCTGCTTGATAGATGTATCAGATTCAAGAAGGATTTATATTCCAGTGAGATTTCTCTGTGGGCACAGAGATGCCAAAGTAGAGTACATCATTTACCAGGTCCTAAGGTTGACTTAACAGGATCCATAAATGTGGAGTATACAGTGGAGTACAATGAACATTATTAAGGATATTTTTCCATATATTGGAATTCATAATGTTTGCAGAATTTGGAGAGATTATGAAGGAGACATAAAGGGTTCTAGCTGGGTGTTTGATTAGAATTTACAGATAGGGGAAGGGATTTACTCTTAATAAGAGGGTTCATCTGAGTAGAGTTACATGTAAATAGGACAGCTGTAGAAAAGCAAGGACTAGAAATGAGCTATTGTAAGCGATGTATTGTATAACAAAATTCTCAAAGTGAGTTAATTTGTGTACTCTCAAATGGTTGGGTGGTAGTTATTAATAGGGAAGGGACTGAGGGGAGGATATGTATATGTGCAGGAAACAAAACCTAAATGAATGTAATTTTACAGAAACAGTTACAGAGCAGATAAAAGGCAATCAGGATGAGGAAAGCAAACTTGAGGGCAACCTGGAAATCACTCTGTGAGGAGCATGGAGAGCAAACGGGAGGTCCACAAACAGCTGGAAAAGGAAATGCTGAAGCTTAGAAGAATATAGGACCGCGTGCAGTCCATAATGCAAGGAATGGCTTATATCTTGTACAGAATAGTCCCTTGAAATACATGGTCCTGGTCAGAAAACAGCTAGAGAGTCTTTGTGTCAGATCTGTTTTCAATGGCTATTCATACTCCTCTTACAGTGACAAAAATGGATGCGTGTTTGTTACCTTTATATTTATGTGGTCACTAAAATCTTAGCACTAGTGTGAAAGAATGAACGGATTCAATTCCCACTCCCACTATATTCCATTGTCAGCAGACTGACTTAATAAGTTCCAGTTGTGGATTTTTTAAAAAAAACTTACAGTATTTGTTAAAAAACCCCCACCTATTTCTTATTTATTGTCTTTGTAGAGCCACTAGACTCAAAATGTACAAATGCACTGGCCCAAAGCTTGCAAATCTTTTGTCAGGCGCTTCTTGTTGGAGACAGGCTTAGCAACTGGAAGGATGGTAGCCTGGCGGATATTGGTTCTGGGTCCTAGAAAAGGATGAAGAGGAGGAAGAGAAGTCAGAAAGAATATATAGAGTCAAATTGCTGAAGAACAGGATTTAATTTATGAGAAGAATCATTTTATAGTAATATAATAAAAGTGAAGGGTGACAACAAGTCTATAATGGATATAGTCAGTGCCAGGACACATTTCCCATGTAGTATACAGTTGAATATGCATAGAATATGAAATGGTAAAGACAAAGAGAAAATCAGCCCTGGGAATTGCTAGGAAATGAGTTCAGGGAGCAAAGCAAAGGGGCAATACAACTGACATACTGTACAGAGGGAGGAGAGTGAAGAGTAGGTGAAGTTGTTAATAAATGTTTCTTAATTTTGCATGCAGAACTGAGTCTATAGAAAAGTAGTATTCAAAATGTGTTATAAATGCAAGCTAATTCTGAAGTGACATGAAGAACATGTTACTGGCTGCCTCAAGACTAGTTTTGACTGAAACTGGAACAATGAATTGGAATAATATTAGAAACATATAAACATACAAGAAAATGTAAGAATATGTTAATTTAAATACTCACTATAAAAATGCCATGCTTGATTTGAATGGTTTTGCAGTAGACAGAGTAGATATTATTATTATGTTAATACCTTCAGTTTCTCAATGATTTTCTGTATCCTGAGAAGTGCAGTTTGCTGGTTTTGAAGTTTTTCTAACAAAGAATAAGAAAATACCATAACTAACAGTGGATGGAGTAGCAAACGGAGTGCATTTCCCAAAAATCATTTTTCCTTAGATTGCCTTTAAATACCTACTTGTACTGAGGGTTTTACTTTCTCATACATTCATTCAGTTGTTCATTTACCTGTTTGTTTTTTGGAACCTGATCGTGGTTAGATGGTGTTTCTTCCAGACACGACAAGGAAAAAGATGAAATGAAGTGTATGATACCAATTATTTCAGTACAATCAAAAAGGTGAGAGAGGGAAGACATAGTAAAACTTCTTTACCGCCTCCTTCCTCTTATAGCAGTCTAGAAATACAAAGTTTTATTTTATTTTATACCCATCTGGACTGGTGGTGTAGGAAGGAGAAATTAATGAGTGAATTCTGCATTCCAGGTAGATGGCATTACTTTGTTCTTTCTGGTAGATAGGTGACTTGTGCAGTTTTACTGGAAATCCTTTTTTACATTAGTCAGACCTTCAGATAGTATAAATATGAGTCTTATAAAGGCTGGACATGGTAATTGCATCAAGCTTTCTGTCTTCTGTTGCACTTCTGTAACAACTTCCTTAAGCTCACAGTAATATGCATTTTATAATGAAACAGAGCTTTTAACAACTTCACTCATTATATGAATATACATTCTTTAAATATAGCAATCCATCTGTTAAGTATAGCTATAAAATATTATATAATAAGGAATTTATGGAAGATGCATTCTGAGCCATTCTAAATATGTAACTGATATACTCAACTACTTAATTATTAGAATTCTTAATACAGGATATTCAACTTGATCATCTAGGTTTCCTTTTCATAAATAGAGATTTTTTACTATTCTGTTTTAAATAGTTAAGCTATTAAAGATCTGCTTTGGGGTTTGGATATTTAATAATATTTGGCTTATCAAAATGAAGTTTAATTTCCGAGTTGAATAATTGTTCAACTTAAGTGTTGGAAGCATAACATCTTATTTTTTAAATGTGTAATCAAATAGCTATATGCTTGGTGTCTATCTGTAGGTTTTACTTAAGTGTAGTAACCTGAGATCAAGGATTTCATTATAATATATCCTTGTAGAAATAGTAATTGTTCAAAGAATCACAAATCACTCTTTACAAGTAATTGCGGATATTGTTAAATCAAAAATTGTATTTCATAACATATCAAACATGATACATATTTTCACAGTATATATTTTAATTATCAAACTTGAAGTGAATTAGTGCTTAAAATGTTGTGTGAATTTTAAGTCATCCGTAGTTCTATAATCATGCATGTGATATTAAAAAAAAAATAAAAAAAATCTGTATATTGCAGTGTAACTACACATATTTTAATGATGTGCTGTACCAATAATTTTGTACTCCAAAATTACTGGCTATATGACTGTATTTCTTTCTCAGCTACCCAAATGCCAATAATTGTTAAATGAGTAAATATTCAAAAACATACAGAAAAACAATGTTCTGTATACCTGCTATGGTCAAATTTCTTCCCAACTACTTTTGCTACATTTCCTCTGTAAAACTATCTATTTAATGCTTTGAAAGTAGGAAGTGAATTGGGCTCTGTATACATAATATACAGAGTATATTGTGTATACATATATATATATACAGAGTATTTGCATATACCTATACAAATATTTAGAGTTCTGGGAATGTTTGAGAATGGTCAGTCATTTAGCTTACTTTTTTACTGTGAGGTGTAAGAATAATCCTTACTGCGTACCCTTGAAAATGGCATTGTACCATATAACTGTTTCTATGTAACTGTTGAGGTATTTGTTAGAAAGGAATTTTTTTAGTGTAAATTGTTACAGGTTTGATTTTTTTTTTCTTTGATAAATCCTTTGCTAAATCTCTGATTGTTGTTACACTTTAAAACAAATGTATGTTTTTTCAAGGACAGAGATTTAACAAAAAAGGACTTTTTTTTTCTTTGTCAACACAATACAAGAATAAAAAGTATGAGCTCTTCCAAAAACTGAAGATGAAATTACTTAGAATGAAGAAAAACAAAAAGTCAGAGACTGTCTGAAAAATGTGTTTTTCCTCTCTTTTCTATGCGCAGTACTTCGATGGCCAAAGTACTGTTGAGGAAAAAAAGAGCTGTAAAGTCTATAAAAATATTTTTCATTGCCAGCTCAGTAATTCTTACCTTTTTTTCATTTTTTTTTTCTTTCTGCCTTTTTTTTAAAAAAAAAAAAAAAATCTCCCTCCCTCCCAGAGCTGCCCTGAACATTTCCACTTCTAGAAACTGTATCCTTAGATACTTTGTGTCTTCTTTTTCACCATGTTTTTCATTTCTGTGGCTTGGCATAAGTAACTAATTAGATGTAACAATCAGTGTATGTCAGAGAAGGGAATAAAGTGGAGCTCACTTTCTCTCTACTATGTTGTTTTTCCAGGCTAATTAGAGTAAAAACTAGTAAAAGTGTGTGTTTTGCAGTTAAAGAAGACGTCTGTCCCTGATATACACGGAACAGCTTTGCTCATTAAAGACATGCTATTTTTACACAGTTGCTTTTCAGAGTAGAATTGCACAGTAAACACTAGTGAAAAAATATTATGCATTAACAGTGAAGAATTAACTTGCTAGTTTCAAAGCAAAAGTTCTGCATATTGTTTGCTCTAAACAGTGTTTTAGAGATCTTTTTTTTTAATGTCTTACTGTTACACTGGTCAGGATTTTTTTAAGAACTTGTGGTGCAAATAAGTCTTGGCTAATAACAAGTCAGCAACTGGTTTTTGAATGTAGAATGCTATAGAGATTTATGGTTTCCTCATATTCGTACATACAAATTGTTCTAAAACTTTTCATAGCAGAGCAATTCTATGTCACGATTAGAAAGTCTTTGTCTATATAAAATCACATTATATAAAGCAGTGACACAACAAATAACCTTGAGTTGTTTGCATGTAATTGACTATATAAACTATAATTGACTATATTGACTGTATTAAATGAGACTGTAATCTTTCTGTCTACTATCAGAGCACAGAAAAAAGTTGTCACATTGGTATTGAGATTTGCCTGTGTCAATCCATGTTATAATTTCAGACATTTAGACAACCTGTAGGTTACATTCTGAATTAGAGGTTTTAGTCTTTTTCTTTCGTGATTAATTACATGCTTTATCATCTGAGACTCTAATGGTTAATGGAAGTGTGGTACGCCGATTCCATTTTTGGGGCTTTTTCTTCCTTTGAACATATGATTCATGTGTTCCTGAGTCTCGTGGGACCAAGGCTGAGCTATTGACATTATTTCAGAAAATATATCTTGCCTTTTTTCTCTCTGTGTTGTGTCAAGTCGCTTAGCAGGTACAGAAAGGCAGTCACTGGGGTCATATGGCAGAGGACTGGGTGTATGGGGACAGACAGGAAGACATCAGAAAGCCATTCCAAAAACTTATTTTCCAGGTTTCAGTATATCAATACTTTTGGATATTTGCATAATCATCTTTGTATCGTGGTGATATCATGTATTCTAGCAAGAGGAGTGATTTCCTTCTTTTTTTTTCCTTTTTTTTTTAGGGGTGACTTTTTTTAACCCATTAATAGTAGTATATTTTTAGGAAGAGGGTAATACAGGTCTTCTAAGCTTATGTATAAATGTCTGTGTTTAAGGGAACTGAGAGTCAGCAGGTAACTTTACCTAAGGAAGATAGATCATGCCCATTCCAATGGCAGATACCCGACAGATCTTGAAAAATTAAAGAAACTCATTTGTGAGTAGAGCTGTACTGGTGAGGCTTCAATAGCAAGGAGGCATGGACCTTATTTAGTCAGAATCAGAGGTGCAAAAACGCTGAAACCTGCATTCCAAGCAAGAGCAGATTTGGAAGCAAAATAAACTTATCAGGGAGAGGGATGGAACAAACCACCTATTTATTCAGCCTCTTCAAAATGGATATTGGGTGGCAGCAGCCAGCCTATGGAGGGATGAAAAAAGAGGTGTATCAGCCAGGAAGGCTGGTTTTAGAGGTCAGAAAAGCATAGGATTAAAAGGACATCTGAAATACATCTCACAAAGGAAATTTAAGGGTACAGTGGAAAGGTTCTCCAGCAATAGAAACAGAAAGGAACTAAGGAAACAAGGAGGGAGGAGGTTATTCAGTAAGGGTGAGGTAGAGACAAAAGGCGATGTAGATTGAACCTGGTAAATTAATACTGAACGAGTTGCTCCAGATTTCAATAGCAGTGGTCATGAAAACAGGGACAGCATTTCTTTTAAACTGAACATACACACAACTTTTAGTAGCTGAATAGAGCACAAGGATTACTTTTTTGCATATTACATTTCTATATATTCTAATATGGAGTTGCTGACTCAGTTCAGTTTGTGATATGCTGTCCTGCGTAGACTCTTTTCCCCTAGAACTGCCGTACTACTGAGCAGCCCCTTCAGTGGCTATGTACGCTGTAGCTCTCTTTTTTGAATTTTAGCATGTATTTTCAGACCACTTCCTTGTCTGCTAAAATTATTCTAAATTCTGAATTCTAACAGTGTTCTTCAGCATACTAGCTAGCATTGTTTACATATTTAATATTGCCAATGAATGCAAGAAAGATTGTAACAAGGTAAGGCAATTTTATTCAGTAACGTATTGCTGTGTGGATTAGTTTTAAGGTACTCAGGAGGTACTTTCAAATTTTCTATTGAAATCTGATTTCAGTGCATTAAAGCTTTTACAGTAAATGTATTTATATACTTATATTTTCTCTTGAGCTGGCAATATGAAGAGGAAATAGTAATAAGGTTTTATTGAAAGGTACCTGCCTCTAATCTGGTATTTGTAACAGTAATCAGGAAGAAGTATATCTCTACTGTCATGGAGATTTAGGTACCTGTATCAGGTTTTTTTTGTGTGTGTACAGGAGAGGGAGGGATACGTAACAGAAACTAGATAATGTCACTGACTGGCTGGCGAGAGTCATTGCCACAATGGGAAGCCAGAGATCTGCATGCTAAGGCCTGAGGGCTTAATTTGATACACTCTCTGAAAGAGTGGATTAATGCTGCAAGAAAGTGAAATGCTCAGGGGAGTAGAAAAATGTGTTCCTTGCACTAGTTTGTTGGATGTTGAATCTACGTCCACGACCTCACTTTCTTGTATGAATGTTGCTGAGAAGCAGGAAACCAGGTTTCTAAACAAGTCAACAGAGTGGCAAATGCATTTTTCAAATGAAAAAAATTGTTATCCTGTGTATCTAAAATGCACTGATTAACATCACCCAGATTGTTCTTAATGTCTTGCTTTCATTTTATACAGAAATGTATACAGACATTTAACTCTAATAGGTTCCCAGATCCTCTACCCTTCTTCAGGAAGAAATCATGTTCATTCATGCTGCATAGGGTAACTTTCTAAGCTTTAGTTTGCAACCTTCTTCCCATATCTTCTGTCCCTCCAGCCTTCTTCCAACTCCTTCCCTCCTTCAGACATTTTTTTTACCACTTCCCCCCCCATTTCATTCTGTTTAAAATAGCTGTGACCAAACAATTACATTCTGATGATAACCTTTGGTCATTGTTCATCTCAATAGCAGTTCCCAAAGACTCTAGGAGTCTGGTGCATGACATGCCATGAAAACAGACTTGGTATACTGCCGACATGATAGTAATAATTGCTGACATGATTCAGTAACAAGATACTGAATAATTTGAACTATATCTATTCAAATCCCCGTAGAATTAAATTTAGCTAAAAACTGGTTCCTCCCAGGACCCACAGGTATTATTATGTAGCCATCATACACATTTTAAAGGAGTGTTGACAGACACCTGGAAATAAAACTGTAAGCTCTGGTAGACATATGTATTCTATAGTAAAAAACTTTGGTTCCCATTTAGATGAAAACAGTATTTTAACTGGAAAGGTTGTGCACAAGTACTTCTAAGACTATTTTCTATTCAATAAAATGTCTCTGTGGTCAAATTATATTTTTAATATTTCAGGGTTCTGGTGTCAGCATATAGTATAAAAATGATTTTGATTCATTTATTTCCCCCTTGAAATTATGAGATGGAAATAGTTCTATTATATTCCATTTCACTGTTTGATTTGTTTCTAACAATGTAAAGTATAAAAAGATTCCATTTTTCCTCTCCTTTGTTTTATGGATTATAAGAAAGAAAAGGTTTGCCTGGATATATACTGTATCACCAATTGCTATTGCAAAATTTAGTGACTTATCTTTATAATAAAAATACTGAGTATGAATTTGATCTATAATGCATCAGAAGAAGGATTCTAAAGTAATTCAAATCCCACAAGTTCTAAAGAACAACCCAGTTATAAAGTCAAGAAATCATCTTGCATAATGAATGACAAAAAGGTTATGTCAAAATTTATTTTAGTTTAAACCTAGTTTAATTTAATGTATTAAATTTAGTTAATTTTAGTTAATTTATTTTTAGTTTGAGTTCTTCATAGGTTCCTTCAAGATTTGTATATCTAGTGATTGTCAATAAGTATTCTGTAGCCTGAATTCTGAGGTTTCATTCTAATAGGCAGTACCATGTAAAAAAGTTTTAAACCCCAGACAAGTGAAAATTGTAATTAAAAAAAACCAACCAAACAAACAAATCTTTAGTTATTGACTTATTTCCAGGAGTCAAAGTTGCCTAAGTTTAGTACACACTGGTTTTCTTTATTAGTTAATACTACTTGTTGATAATGTATCTAATTAGTCCTTAGTGGTATAATAAAGAAAATGTAATAGACTTTATATGTACTTGTCATAGTATATGACAGAAATAGAATGTTTAAATTCTGCCTACCTGGAATGACTACATGCTGTTTGATCTCCATTTGATTAGCTGTTAGATTTTAGAGCATTTCATCTATTTTGAAGAAATATTTGCCAGGAAGCAGACCTTTATTAAGATTATGTTTGTATTATTTACATATATATATACATATATATATATATAAATAGTACACCTTAGTATAAATATTCTTGAAAATATTATTGAAAATACTATCATAGTTGTGTAAACTGAAAATATTTCAATATTACTTAATCTTATTTTTGTGAACAAGGTTTGTTTTGAGATGTAAGGTAACTAAAATAAAAACTTGTTTTATTACTTATTGCAGTCAGTTGGATAAGACTGATCTTCTTCCACTAGACCACGTTTCTCAAAGCCTCATCCAACCTGTTTGTTGTACATATTAGTCCTGGTTCTTCTGTAAAACTAACAGAAATTGGATTGTTTCCAGAAGAAATCTCTGATTATGTTTGCAAGACTTTAAACTTGATTTCCCACCTTTCCACTTGCTAGTTAAGAAAAGGAGCATTTTTTATCCAGTATTTTCAGATTGTTTACTTTGGACTTTATCTTAACATATTGATTAGAATGCAAGCTGATCATATGGCTGTAAGAAATAACATATATTGTTTGCATATCTATTCAAGCTTCTTTGTGTGATACAAAATTACAGTATATTACACAGTATTTGCCATACAGAGCTACACATGCATTACTTGGATTGTGGTGAGTTGACCCTGGCTGAATGCCAGATGCCCACCAAAGCCCACTCTGTCACTCCACGAGCTACTGGGGGACATCTGCTCCACCATGGACCTCAATGGGCTTCAGGGGGACAATCTGCCTCCCCATGGTCTTCACCACAAGCTGTAGGGGAATCTCTGCCCTGGCACCTGAAGCATCTCCTCCACTTCCTCCTTCACTGACCTTGGTGTCTGCAGAGTTGTTCCTCTCACATATTTTTCACTTCTCTCTCCTGACTGCTGCTGCTGATGATGTTGTGTAG
>NW_010312669.1:96493-132570 GCF_000700745.2 Antrostomus carolinensis
GCCAGGCCCCCCCCCGGCTGCCAAAACCCAATACATGGATGCATATTAATTAATTCTGTAAAATATTAATTCTGACCCAATACTCAAGTTGGAAAGATAAGTAAGGAGTGCTATGTTGCTACTTCTGACCAGCATTATGTGGAAACTTTTTAAGTGTAAATTGCTGTGCCTGCAGGAATTTGGGAAAATCAAAGCTCGTTAGGTGCTTCTGTTGAAATGCTGGTTTCCCTTTGTACAGAGACCCTGAAAGAACCATGGAAAATGCTCTTTCAGGAGTCATTGCCTTGCACAGAAACAGGATAACGCGTCAGCTGCCTGATAGTATCATGTTGTAACAGAAGATAAATTGGAGGGATTTGATCATCTGGAATAGCAGTATTGGGTTGGATTATTTAATGGAGATATTTATGTGTCAGATGTTTTGTATTTTTCTCACATATGGTAAGAAAAGTGGTGTTTTTTCTTCCTTACTTACATATGTTCTTGAAAGATTGTTATTTCCTTCTACCTCTGTGAAATCCTCTTCATCTTGGTTCTGAGGTTTGTTTACCTGAATTGTACATTAAAATATATATGGTAGAAATGAAGTTTTAATCTTATTAGATAAATAAAGATAAATTTGAAGGAGAATTTGTGTGTATCTCTGAATTAATTGATGAGAACAGTTTTAATAGATTGACATAGTGTTTTAATTTGCTTATTTAATGTTTTATCTGGGAGGAAATTAAACTGTTGCGTTTAATCTATTTTTTACTTCTTAATATGTTAACTATATATATGGCATATTTATGACATAATCATGTCACCAAGTACAATGCAATTCAAAAAAGATACCTTTTTTCCATAATGAACTATTAATTATTGCATTCAGCAATAAAAAATAAAAGTAAGTCTACTTAAAGACAAGGTACAAGTTAGAATTTACTAAAGTGGTGTTCTGGATATTTACTCATTAAATATGTTTTGTTGAAACACGCTACTTGCATTTCTTTAAAGACTAGTGATTGTCCAACTATGTAATAGCTTACAATAAAGCCATTTAGAACTGAGAAAGTGAAGCATTTCTGTCATTATGGTTTGCTTAAAGTAAGAACGTAGTCTAAATGTGAAGATTTTTAATTGCTACAAAATAGACAATTTAGAAAAATATTTGCACTAAAGGTTTTTTTGTTGTTGTTCTGCAGTCTCAGTTTGAACTCAGGGTATTCCATATTCGTGGAGAACATGCTGTATCAACTGCTCAGCTTGAGGAAACCATTGCACATCTGAAGGATGAACTTGATAATAAATTAAACAGAAGAAATGAAAAAGCAAAAGATATTGGTGTTTCTACTGAAGATGATAACCCACCAAAGACATACCGAAATGTATGTATACAGACTGACAGAGAAACTTTCATAAAGCCTAGTGAAGAAGAAAACAGAGTTGTGAAAAATAACCAAATAGTACCCAAAAAACTTAATATTTCTTCTTTGTCACATAGTATTTCCACCCAAAGTGAAAATAAGGACTATTACAATGTACAGTCTTCAGAAAGTGTCTTACCTTGTCAACCAAAACAAATGCTGCCTCCACCACCACCACCGCCGCCACCACCACCACCACCACCTCCTCCCCTTCCTGATTCCTCACGACCAGGTTTAGTCCCTCCACCACCACCTTTGCCAACGGGTCTGACTTCACTGACATCACAGTCCACTCCTGGTCCACCACTGCCACCTCCACTTTCTGAAGGCTGTAGGATTTTTCAAGCACCACCACCACCACCACTTCCAGGATTGGGACCTCCTGTTCCTCCTCCACTGCCTGGATCTGGGTTACCTCCACCCCCTCCACCTCCTGGGCCTGGGTTCTTTTTTAATAGCACTTTATCTTCAAACCAAGGTCCTCGAAAACCTGCCATTGAACCTGGCCGTCCCATGAAGCCTTTGTATTGGACACGGATACAATTACAAGGCAGCAGGTAAAATATATTTATTTGGACTTAGAGTTGCTATTTATAGGCCATGATACAAGGGTATGTATACTATTTAACACTTAATAACAAAAAGTAAACAGTCTAGAAATGTATAACAGAATCAGTGTGGAGGCATGGAATTTAGATGTTTTAAGAAGAAAATGTAATAACTTCTAGAAGACTAAAAATAGAACATAAGAAATTATTTTAAAATATTAAATATAAATTAAAATCATATGCATTATAAATGAGAATTATACATGTTATAACAAAAAGACATTTCATTTCTTTCCTAATAATCCAAGTACTCCATGGACAGCTCTAGTGACAGAGTGGTTCCTAGATTCAGCACTAAAGAGAAAGAAGGTAGCAAAGAGATTAGAAAGATTTTTAGATTTTTTTTAAATCTTACTTAGAATTAGAATTTAAATGTTGAAGTTCAGGTGAGAACTTAGTTTTGTTTTTGCTTTCCAGTCACTTCTGGTGATATCATCTTCAGAGTGTTGTGTTATGTCATCCTCTGTGATTCCATTTCTAGAAACAGTTAAACTGAAACCTAACCTTTGTGTATTGATTCTGTCAGAGCAGGAATAGTAAAGCATATGTATAAATATATGCAGCTCAGGAGCCTGTAGCATGAAGCATCCATTACAGTCTCAGTACTGAGAGAGACCTCTATAGTTAAAAAACCAAATAAATAAAATTAAAAATTTATCAGTATTATTGTGAATTAGTGCTGGGATAAAATGCTAGATAGCGGGAAGGGATGACATCCAGGGGGACCTTGACAGGCTTGAGGAGTGGACCCATGCAGACCTCATGAAGTTCAACAAGGCCAAGTGCAAAGTACTGCATCTGAATTGGGGCAATCCCCATATCAATACAAACTAGGAGATAAATGGATTTAGAGCAGCCCTGCAGAGAAGAACTTGGGGATGCTCGTGGATGAAAAATTGGACATGAGCTAGCAAAATGAGCTTGAAGCCCAGAAAGCCAACTGTATCCTGGCTGCACTAAAAGAAGTGTGGCCAGCAGGTTCAGGAAAGTGATTCTCCCCCTCTACTCTGCTCTGGTGAGGCCCAACCTGGAGTGCTGTGTCCAGCTCTGGAGCTCCCAGTACAAGGCATTAACCTGTTAGAGTGGGTCCAGAGGAGGCCATGAAAATGATCAGAGGGCTGGAGCACATCTCCTGTGTAGAAAGGCTGAGAGAGTTGGGGCTGTTCAGCCTGGAGAAGAGAAGGCTCTGAGGAGACCTTATTGCAGCCTTTCAATACTTAAAGGGGGCTTATGAGAAAGATGGAGAAAGACTTTTTATGGAGGCCTGTAGTGACAGGACAATGTGCAATGGTTTTAAACTGAAAGGAGGTAGATTTAGATTGCATATAAGGAAGAAATTGTTTACAACGAGGTTAGTGAGACACTGGCACAGGTTGCCCAGAGAAGCTGTGGATGCCCCTTCCATGGAAGTGTTTAAGGCCAGGCTGGATAGGATTTTGAGAAACATGATCTCGTGACAGATGTCCCTGATGGTAAGGGGTCAGGACTAGATGATCTTTGAAGAAGACCTTTCCAACTCAAACCATTCTATGATTCTGTTATTGTCTAATAGTATACACCGTTGTAGGAAACCTAAAGTT
The DNA here is from genome assembly GCF_000700745.2 of Antrostomus carolinensis. Lineage (NCBI taxonomy): Eukaryota > Metazoa > Chordata > Aves > Caprimulgiformes > Caprimulgidae > Antrostomus > Antrostomus carolinensis. The sequence continues at coordinate 100,088 of NW_010312669.1, forward strand.
ACTATGAAACATACTGTTTTATTGATTTGTTTGTAAGGGCTCTTTTGGTGAACAAACATAAATAACCAATTTTTGGACAGTCTTTTTGAAATGATCCCACAACTCTTGTTTATGCTATCCATTTATTCAGCTGGCAGGAGAAAAGAAGTACTCCCACTTACACTTTCTGGGCCAGCACACATACGTTATTGCCACAGTGGTATGTGATTTCAGCGCTGCTGAGCTGCTCTTTTGGATTTTGGCTGATTCTAACTTTGCTTCACATGTTTATTAATGTAACATAGAGCTCCATTAAGAGGATTGGCTCAAGAAGTATTTTTTGGGGATGCATAAGTGACACAGGCTATTTCTAGATGAACAAGGAGTTGCTAGAATCATGAAATAAAATTCAAGTCCTATGTTATGCAAGTAATGAAATGACATAGTCATGAATGTCTTAAAATAATTATTATCTGAGTTCAGAATTATTTTAGCACAAGTGCACTTACAAAGGTGCTAAGTTTATTTTAAACATTTTAATAAATTACATGACATTATTATATATGAATTATAAGATATAATAATATTATACTGTATATGCTATACTATATATACACACACTGTTGCGTACTGTATTATATACTGTGACTATATTATGTATTATATTATTATATATTATTAATTATATTATGATTTATTGTATTACAGAATATTTATTGTAGACTAATAATAATAAGTCACTAAAAATATTTAAGCACTACAAATTATTTTCAATTATTCTTAATCTTTTAAGTTATCTTTAGGATTATATTTAAACACTGATAAAATAAATAACTGCATTTAAATGTATTTAAATATGAGTTTTGTTTTAGTTTACATCTTTTTGTCTGAATTTATTTTGATGAGAAAGAATCATTATTCTGGTATAATAAAACATTGTAAGGTGTTAATATTTTATATAAAATGTTTGACAGAAACAAACAGTTAATGTGATGTCAGTTATATTCTTTCAAAGATTCAGAATTCAAGGCAATGAAATATTTTGGAAGTTGAGCATTTTGGTTTTACTCTTTCAAAATTACTAGTCAAAAAATGTTTCATAGTGAATAAGTAGTTGGTCCATAAATAAACCTGATTGTAATTCTTCCTATCGATTCAGTGAAATCAAAATGTTTGTCCTGAGATGTTGCTAGTTCATCAGGCTTTTGCTGAATGCAAGATGAGGTCTAAGTCATAGATTTCTGGTGAACTGCTGGTCACCAGATGTAAGGGTCAAGCATTTTCGTGGTCTGTGCTAGAACTGGAAACTTCTTCAGGGGTCTACTGCTTAGAACAGAAGCTATCAAAGGTCTTGTTACAGAGCCAGAAAGAATCCTTCATTCTTCAGTGTGGCTGACATTGTGGCTAAAATCAAGGCGAGTGAAGCTGTGAAGCTGTAAGCATGTCCTGTGACACAGAATATGCTGCATCAGCAGATGCTAATGGAAAAGTTTGAGTTCCTTAAACATTCACGATAGGAAATGTACAGTTCAGTATTAAGTAGAAAAAAATGCAGATTTTTTTTTTTTTAAAAAGTTCCCCTTAGATTAGTAGCTATTGCATTTTGTTGCATATTACATCCAATAAAATTATGTTTAGTGACACCGGCTATTTGTATTTTATAGGGGTTTTCATCACTTCTTTTATTGCAAAAAATTTCACTGCCTTTTAGTGACATCTGGTGGAAGAAGTGGGCCCACCTTCTACTGATAAGAAGAGCACTCAGAAGTTCTGTCCCACATATTTTCCTGAAGCGCTGAAATTTTGAAACAAAGCTCAATCAGAACTGAAGTTTTGTGTTTGCAGCACTAGGTAGTATTTTCCCCAAATCCAGATAAAACTAGAGGATTGTGGGGAAAAAGAAAGTTCCAGAGTGTTCCAAAACTATATCTGGTCTTGGAAGGCAAAAGAAGGAAAGATAATCCACATTTAAAAATTACAGTTGGGTGAATGGAGCAGAATACTGGTTAGTCTCCCAAAATATAGGCCACAGAATTACTCTGGTTTCTCAGAACTCCAACAGAGACAAATATGAACATACAACATCTGCAGCTAACATTGAAGTGGATCAAGTCCTATAAAAATGACCCCAAATGCTCTTAAAATATGCATGACCAGAGTTTGTTCAGTGTTTGTTGACATTGTTTATTTTTATAGGTCTAAATAGATTACTGGGAATTTCTCAAAAAAGCTGCTGTTGAAATGCTCCCAATCTTAGTTGAAGTGGCAGAAATCTCCCGAGATGTGTTTGGATAAGCTGCAGTTGTAATATTTGGTTGTTGTACAAAAAACTGTACAATACAGATAATGCATTTTGATAGTCTAACAGGCATGGATAAGAAATAGCTAAACTTGTTGGTACAGCCTTCTGCAAAGCATTTTGACGCCTTACAAGAGCAAGGTATAAGGCAGGAGTGCTATTTGTATAGCAGCAGTGCATGTTGCTTTGAGTTTTAAATCTATTACAGATTTTCATTTGTTACGGTTAGATCTGTTATGGTTTTTCATAAATGTTTATTGGAAATTTTATTATTACCTTTCCCTTTATAGGAAAACTGCTATGCCAATGTTATGGGAATCACTAGAAGAACCTGATATACTTGATACTACAGAGTTTGAATATTTATTCTCCAAAGACACTACTCAGGAAAAAAGAAAACCATTATCAGAGACTTACGAAAAAAAAACCAAGACCAAAAAGGTACTTATTCTTTCTTTATATTTGCTTTTTTTGTGTCACTGTTTTTGGTTTACATTTAAAGAACACTCCCTTTTTATTTATTGTTGAATGAATAGATAATAGATGGATTTGTAAATCACATTTTAAAGCAAAATAGGTGGATTGCTGATTTAACTCTAGCTTGAGAATGTGAGGTTGTTAGTTACCTTGGAAGATTCCTTGCCTTTGAAAATGAAAGTTCCACATCCCAGTGAGTTAGAAAAAATATTGTATAGAACTGAATTAAAGTTCTAATACATATCTAAAAGTGTCAATATTTCAGGCTATGTCTGCCCTTGAACTGATTTATAATTAAAGACTGTCATTAAGTTACTCTAGCAAACCTCTCTTCCATTGAGATTAATTTTATTGGAAAAATAAAGTATAAAGCAAGATAGGACTGTTAGATGTTTTGAATAAGGTACGCTGTTTTTAATGGACAAAATTTTATGCAGTAGCTATGTCATGACGGTAGCACAGATGTTGTCTGCCTCAGACATGATCCATTACAGAGAGAGCTCAGAATGGACCTGCTGGAGCAAGTCTAGAGGAGGACCTGGGGATGATCCGAGGGCTGGAGCAGCTCTGCTGTGAGGACAGGCTGAGAGAGTTGGGGCTGTTCAGCCTGGAGAAGAGAAGGCTCCGGGGAAGCCTTACTGCGGCCTCCCAGTACCTGAAGGGGCTACAAGAAAGTTGGGGAGGGACTTTTTACAAGGGCAGTTAATGACAGAACAAGGGGAAATGGCTTTAAGCTGGAAGAGGGGAGGTTTAGATTGGATATTAGGAAGAAATTCTTTCCGGTGAGGGTGGTCAGATGCTGGCACAGGTTGCCCAGAGAAGTTGTGGATGCCCCCTCCCTGGAAGTGTTTAAGGCCAGGCTGGATGAGGCTTTGAGCAACCTGGTCTAGTGGAAGGTGTCCCTGCTGATGGCAGGGGAGTTGGAACTGGATGATCTTTAAGGTCCCTTCCAACCCAAACCATTCTATGGTTCTATGATTACTATGGGCAGATGGGACAAATAAATGGTATTAGTAGTATTTGCTGCAGGAAAAGTTCTAGGCTGAATGATAATTGATACTGTTTTCATAAAACAATGTGATTATATATTAGAAATCCATTTATGTTGTAAATCTGTTTGAATTTACCTGCTTGGAACCACAAGAGGGCACTTGGTATGTAAGCTATACCTTTTTCAATTTCATCATACATATAACATGAAATATACATACATAGATACATACCAGTGCAATCAGATCTTTCAAAACATCTTTGATCATAAAGATGATTTTCTTTAAAAGATTATAAAGAAATCTTATCCTTCTTTCTTTATCTTTCTTTTAAAGATATCTTTCTGTATTGTGTCTTAACGCAATAGTTAACAAGAAGTGTAAGTAAGAATATAGAATTTATGAAATTCTAAATCATGTGATGCAAAAAGTGAAAAATGAGGCCAGGATGGGGGCATGCTGGCATTTGTAATTACACCCTAAAGAAATTATTAATTGTAACAGTCCCTCAAAGGTCAGATTCAAGTTGGATGTGGACATCTCTGTGATAAATATTTTGACATATTTTATTTGACAAATGCTTCAAATGCATATGGCATGTAGTACTCAGATGTATATGTAAATCCCATTAGTTCACATTTCTGATGCCCTCTTTCTAAAATTTTACATTTCATTAATTTACCTCTTTCAGAAAAAATTATTCAATAGGAAATACAGGTTCTAAAGACCTTTAAGAAGAACGTAGCCTGTGGAGAAATAATATGCACAAACAGATACCTTTGTAGTTCAAAATCTCAGCAATTAAATGAAAATACCTATTTCACTAGGTGTATGACAGCAAACCAAGTAGAGAATTAGGCTTACATTCTGAAAGATATAATCTCATTATTCGTTTTCCTTGCTACTTTTTAAACTAACTTACTTGCTACAGCAGCACATTTTTTTAATGACCTTTACCTTTATCCAAAATTGAGTTGGATAATAGTTGCTCTAGACAGTATAGGAAATAATGGTATAATAGTAAGTACTATTTCTTGTGAAAAGACAATGTATTTTCTTACAAAGATATCTTCTTTATTAATGTCACTATTTGAATTATTCTGTTTTGTTATTAGATGTAAACTTATTTTAAGATTAGGGATATATTTACTGAAATTAATGAAATCAAACAAGTTCATTTAAAGTGCTGTGTGAAAATAAAAAATAAATCCCCTGAGAGATAAATTAAGAGTTATATCTATTACTGTGTCTTTAGTTTGGTAAAACTCATAGGATTATAATCATGGTGTTACAAACCATGGGAATTGTAGGGCTTTCTGTGAAAATTTAAAAAACTCATGGTCAACAATATTAGACATCATTTGGTCAATTTAAAAATTAAAAATAAATCAGCTTTTAGAATTTAAATGCAATTTGAATTTAACTGAGTATAAAAGCATTTTCTTACTGTATATCCTGTCTTTCCACCTTTCTCTGTTAAAGCAGCTGAATATTTTTACAGACAGTTGGTCCTCTTAGGTGGTCCTGTGTTTTTCTTTGTCCCTGCGAAAGCCCAGGTGTCTGCAGGCTGGCTCCAATGGATCAGTCTTGGTGGACTGCAAGTGATACAGTAGTAGAGAGGCATTTCATTTAGTTACAGAAGGGTTTATTAGTAGGTAGTAACAGAAAGCTCCTGTAGATTAATGTAAAACTGTCAGTTCTGCTGGCTTCGTTTGTGCTTTCTCATGCTTTTTCTTGGCTCTCAACTTTTCTTGCCTTTTTTCTAACAATTAGATCTATCTACTAGGGATTTAACAACAATCTGAAATTTGTGCTGGTTGGTTTTAAGAATGCTACAAGTGTTGCAGTGTATGGAATTACATACTCTGGTTAAAGATGCTTTCTATAGACATTAAGACAGGCATATTAATCATATGGGGCTCACCATATATTATAGTTTTTAGCTGATGCTGTATCATTTTGTATTTTGTATAAAAAGCCTTCCAGAGCAAGATATTGGTACAGCGATAGAATCTAGAATAGTAGTTTGTGTTTGAAATAGGTAAGCTATTTTATTTAATAATACATGTTAGTACTGACCTATTCACTGCATTAAATCTCTTCTCCTCTGCACAAACTTTGTCCTATTTCATACCATCTTGTACAAACTGAGTTCAGCCTGCTTGGTGTTTAGAGAAATGACAGACCAATAGGTGGTGCAGGACTGCTTATTAAAACATGGTTACTTAATACTTTTCTCCTTGAATGAGAATTACATCAGTGCCTCACAATCAAGTTCCTTATGCAACTGGAAGTAAGATTCTATCTTTCAAATTAGAGGGGAATTCTTTCTCATTTTACTGGGTCGTCTTCATAAAACTAAGGAGACTTTAGCCATTAGTGGCCTGTTGAATTATGACTTCTTTACCATCTATTTACATTTCTCTTGCAGTTCCAAATAAAAAAATATTATTCAATTTATTCTCAGAATTATTATTTTTGTGAAACCAGTCAGAATAATCTCCATGCTTAGTCTGTTAAATGAATGCTTCTTTGGAAAGCATCACATTAAGCCTATAGAAATTTAACTTTGTTCTATTCTTACCCAATTGTCTGCATAGTATACACCTTGTGGCAACCAAAATTAAAGGATTCACTGTATGCTGTGCTTTTGTTGCTTACAGCTGATAAACATCCATCAGTTTTAGCCAGAAATACCTAAATCTTGTCCTATATAAGTGGAATGAATGGTCAGTTTTCCAGTATCATTTGGCAAATTATGTTCAGAAGGGCAACATCTGAGTATATATTTATCTCCATATATATTTTTATACTCATATATATATATAAATATAATGTACTTACAATACATAAAATGAATATTTATAATATTGAATATATTTATACTCATATATATATATATACTCAGTGTCAAAATAGGAGAATACATTGAGGATTCTGTGGGCATCTGTGCTGGCATCTGGTTACCTCAATATTTTCACTTATGACCTGGATAATGGAATATTAACTCTGCAGCCACCACCTAGTTGCAAGAGGTTCCAAATGTACTAGAATAGACCCTTTAGAAAGCTTTCATGTATCATAGATACGGTCTGAAAGATGGGGATAAGCACAAAGCTAGTACAGTTAACCATGAGGTTAATACAGTTGTGAATATTCAGCTACCTAAAAATAAGATGGGGTACAGCTGGCTAACTGACTAGGTAATAGTTTAGCAGAAAGAATGTTGGGATTATAACAGCTCACAAGAGGAACATGAATTGTCAAATTGTGGTACTAATAGAAAGGGAAAAGAAAACTGATAGAGCAATAGAAATATTGCTTGCAAGACAATCTACTCAGCCATGTCTCAGTCAAGAACTGCATCTAGATTTAGGAGCTACAGCCCTTCATTAAAAATGTTTACTAACAGTCTAGATGTTTACTAAGAGTCTAGAAGAGTGAGAATGATTAAAAGTGTAAAAGGAATCTCTGAGAAAAGAATTGAATTACAATTGTTTAGTTTAGAAAAGAGAAGGTTGGTTGGGGCTCACAGTCAGTGTCATCCTCAAGTGCATGCAGCTGCTATAAAGAAAAATTACAAAAAACTTTCTAAGAGTAAGGAGACCAAAGGAATGTAGAACAATTTTGCCTAGGGAAATTGTGTTTCTGTATTGGGACACCTTTAATAAAAATTGGTTAGAATTGTACACATGTAGTTGGTATGGTCTTGATGTGCAGATATGCTTTAGATGACAGTGTGAGTGCCTTTCCAACATCATGATTCTGTTACTCAATTAAAAGGCATAAAGTCCACTTTCTGTCCACTGTCCTATGGATGGAAACAGCTGACTATCCTTTTTTCCAGAGTGGAAGCACCTTCATGATTCCCAAATTTGTTGGTTTCATGCCTGCCAGAAAATGGCTTATTATTAAGTTACAGTAGTTTCTAGAGGCTGTCAGCCTGACATGAGGATGAAATTATTAAAATTTTAAATGCTGTTATTAAAAAACAATGTATTCTAACATGTATGTGTGAAAGAAAAGGAAGGGAAGCTAAGAACCTTCCAGCAGCATTGGTAATATAACTTATTAAAGAAGTGCAGAGAGGATGATTTTATTTCTTTTTAGGCATATGTTAACTTATTTTGGAAAAATATAGTACATTCACTTGATAGTGATACTATTTAAAAATAATATATTTTAAATGAAGATCAGATGTACCTTTCTGGTACACTTATATATTCTTGAAGTTTGTTATGGTAATGGTTATCTAGGCTTAGAAGCTCTGCAAAGTGTGTGGCTGCTCATACTTCTTCAATCATGCACTTTTTGGAAAAAATTAGCAGCTTTGGAAGAACCTCTTTTTCTAATTCTACATCCTCTGAAATATTTCAGAGAAATCTTATTCTTGTGCATTTATTTGCTATGCATATATACAATTTTGTAAATAAAATTCTACAGTATTATGTAGATAATGTTTAAAATAAATATTCTAGTTTTTTAGGTATTATGTCTTGAGAGTAGAATTTGTTTTTTCTGGATGGGGAGAATTTACTGTCTAGCTGTATATATTATTAATCTCCTAATATTAGAGCAAAACAGTGTGCAATGTCTTTAAGAATTAATTAATGTAATTCTTCTCTCATAAGAATGCTTTTGACATGTAAGACTAAAAGCATTATCATCTTATATGACGTAAGACAATGCAGTGATTTTTTGGATGAGATATCTATGAAATGGAAAAGAGACAATTGTTTGCATCCTGACTTTCCCAGAGACTCTAGATGGATAGATAATGTATAGAAGGAGTGGGATTTTTTTCCTAAGACAGTTGTCTAGGAATGTATATTTTATTTTTTAATAATATTGTAAGTTATATTTGTGAAATTGTAAATTGACTTCAACTGTAAAGTTTTATGTACCAAAAATGTTCAACTGTTAGTAGATTCAGTACATTACCATTAAGGTCCATGGCTGTTTAGGAAAATGAGAACTGGAAAAAAAAAAATTAGTATATTGTATCTCTAACCTTTTCTCCAGGGGAAAAAAAACAAACCAAACAACTAATAAAAAGCCAAAACCCTGGCTGTTTTTGAAATAACTCAGCTGTCAATAGTTTTGAATATAAGTTGAAGGATCTTACATCTTTCCCAGATTTTGAGAGTCTTCTATAGATGTTTTCATGTTCAGATGAAGGACTTAAGTGTTACATGCAAACAATTTTGCTCTCATTCATTCTCAACTGTTAGCATTTCTTGTCTGTATGTATCTGTGCGAATTTTTAAGCTGATAGGCCTGTGTAGTTGTTTTCAAGCCATAGGTTCTCCTTTTCCCGTTAAATTTGCAGAACCAAAATTTATCCTTGTAGTACCAAATAGAAGAAAGGCAGAATTAGGACATATATTTTGGAATGAAATATAAACCATGATTCATTATGTATTAAGCTGTGATACCCTGTAAGCCTGGAAAAGAGGTAATTTAGAAAAGAACATTCCTTTGCTGTGATTTATTCCATGTGCATTCTGTAGCTCCATTGCTGGACTTTTACACATATTTTTGAAGTTGCATTAGTTTTTCCAATATATTTGAGTGCTTGTTAGTAACTTATCTGCAAAAACTCGGGTATTTTCTATACTTTTTCAAGAAACAGGATAGTTGGATGTTTGTGATGCCACTCTGTCTTCATCTTAGGAAAAAAATGAGTAAATGTAAAGTAATTTGTGTCAGGTGTATGCTCCAAATGAAAGTCCATCAATCATTTTTGGCCCTTTAGTGCAATGATTATCATTTCAAAGACGCAGGAGGACATTAAAGATAATGGCTTTTCTGTTGTCTATTATCTCTAACAGACTTCACATAATTATTAACATGTGTTCTCATTTAAGAAGAGTGTCAATATTTTGAGTGAATTGCATTTTTTTAACTGAAAGGGATATGTCTGTCAGCAAGTTTTTTGTCCATCTAACTAAATGAGGAATTACAATTAATGAATTTTGTGTTTCCGCAAGAAGGGCAGATACTGCAGAAAATGTTGGAAGCTTTGCAGGGTTGAAACACAATGACTGTCTTCAGCTGTCTGCATAAGATAATAAACAGTGTTCAAACTTGAGTAGAAGTAGTAAAATGCTAGTGCGTGCTCTTCTGAGGCACTCTCACTTTCTTTTTTGTGCTGTACTGAGAAGAATGAACACGGCATTTCCTTGTTTACCACAAAGCTCTGCAGTCATGTAGGATACGGAAAGTAGCTGTAAAGGGTCAATAATCTGGTTTGTGGCTTTGTCTTATTTTTACAGTTTTGAGAGGAATAAATATACTGAAATAAGTTTCTCACCTCCTGTTTTATCCTGGGAAATTGCTGTTTGCTTGTCCTTTAGCAAAAGACTAAAAACAGTGAGCTTTTTCATCCAATAGAGTTGCAAATAGAATTGCATCTCCTAAAATAGTTTAAAAGTATTTAAAAAATGTAAACCTATGGTTAAACCTTGTTAAATAAAAAAATCATTAAACTTGACTCTCCTTTGAGTAGGACTAGAAGAGATCGTGTGTAGTCTTAAGTTTCTGAAGTTTCATTGGTAACTCTTGGGGAGTTTATGTAGAATGGCTTGAGGGGCACACTTACTTGCTTCTTGTGCAGGATATTCTTCCTCTGTTTGAACCGGGATTCAGCAGACCACTTATGGGTCCAAGCTGTTGACTTCACCCTAAAAGTTAATGAGTGGGAATGGAGGGAAACAGTGTGATATGCAGGACAGCTTTTTATGGTTTCTCTCAGTAAATTTAAATATTATGGAAAGAATCCATGCACCAGCAGGAGGAAGGATTTAACTTCTAATCACTAAAGTAAACTGAATCTGTTCAGATTTCAGCACCAGTAAGTGTCCTGGACAGAATATAGACATTACAGTTAGACAAAACAGGGAAGTCTATAATATAATATTTAATGAAATACATTTCTGGCTACATTAGAGAAACACCTTTTAATGGGAATGACAGAATAATTTATGAATGTATTCAAGCTTCAGTATGTCTCCACTTTTTACTCAGATGATAAATATTTGAAAGATGTAGAAGGGGCACTTGTGTACAGCAAATCAGCTAACTTAATAATATTAAAAAATAGTCAGGGAACACCACATAGAGCAAATAATGTTATGGATCACTGAATTATATGAGTTAGCATCAGCAGTCACAATTTTGTCACTGAGCCAGAAGATGCTGCTTCCATTATAATGATACATTCATAGTCTGGAGGAGCGACAGGCAGCTGGCAGACCCTGCCAGCTGGCATAGCAGCATCAGCTGGCGTCAGCTGGATTTTAGCTGCTTACCTGTCACTGCCAGCTACAAGCAAGTCCCAATATGCTGAGAGGTGATCAGTGATTTGTCTTTTAAAAACATAGACTAAATAGTTCAATGCAGCCTTTACAAACTTTCTTTTTATTTGCCTTACAGTTTTTATGACCTGGAAAAGTGCTGATTTTTTTGTGTCTCCTTTCCATTTGGAATTCACACATCTATTTAATTCCCTGTCAGTGGTTTCCCCAGAGTAACCATGATCTGGGGCAAAATTACTGTCTCTGAAAATACGTTCTCTGTTTTACTACTGAAAATATGTTTTTCTTATAATAAAATTTTTCAAGTTATACCTTGGTTCTAAAAGTCTATTACAAAGGTCCTAGGTAATACTTATCATTACAACTGTGTTTTTAGAGTAGTTTTATGCCCAGTTTAAGCTATTCTGTTGCCCTGTTGCTCCATTTTAGCTCTCTAATGAATAAAATATTAGCCTTCAGTTGCAGATTTCAGTTGGTTGAAACTATTTCAGGTAGCCTGAGTCTAGCTTGATGCCTGGTAATTGTGACCATGTGTACGTTTTTCTAAAATGCATGTGAACATACAGTTAGTTGACCATTTTAAAACATGAATCTCTTGGTTTAGCTTTTAAAATTATACAGGGTCTTCTTTATAATTTTTTTCACTAATCTTTTAAGGAGGAAGTTTTGCTTAGTGAGCTGGTTTGATCATATCTGTAGAATATATTAGCATTTAAAATACTTTAATAGAATTATTTCAAATGTCGTGTGGTCTGCAATGGCTATAGTCTGGAAAGGTTTTGCCTCAAACTAGGCATGTCTAATGGGGTTTATGACAACCTATGAATTTGCCCCTGAACAAGGTCAACTTGGAGGTCAGTGAATGCTATACAAATTGCATACTACTCAAGCCTATAATTATCCCTGTAAGAAGTTAATGTGCGGTGCAGTTCAGCAAATTCATGTAAAGCTTCAGAAATGACCATTATAAACTGAGCAGTATTTGCTCTGAAAAATCACAGTCAACAGGATGTGATGCTTAAAGAGTATTCATTTATGGTAATTTATAGCCAAATCATCTTCTCTGCTTGTGTACTCGGGAAATAAAGAGCCTGAATTCTTTCTCATTTGAAGAAAACACTTAAAATAATATTACTTTCTTAATATTCAGCATATGTGCTGTACATATAGGCTGAAAAAAACTCTCAGGATATATGTTGTTTCCAATTTTGTCAGAAAATGTGCAATATCTATTTTAACATAAGTTCATTAAATGTTGAGTCCCTACAACAGGGACGTAAAATGTTTGTCAGATCTTTGTTGAAGGCAGCATGTATTCCAACTGGTTCATGTATTTTCCAATTTCATTACTCTATAAATAAGAACTAACTTTGCATTTTCGGGTGAAAATGTCGCTATCATTTTTCTTTTTCCTGTATTTTTTCAACAACGAATCTACTTTTATGTAGGTGAATGATTAAATAATTGCACAGTTAAATAAAACTTAGGTAAGAAATATTTGTATGAGTTTGTATAAATTTTGTCAGTTAGCTGTCCATAATGTGAGCATCTATAAGAATATTACAGGGATAAGGGATAACAATTACTGAAAATTTTTAATATTATTAAATATCCAAATATTAGTGTCAACCAACTATTAAATTTGGATACATATATATTAAATATTGTTCAGATAGTAGGAATATAAATTCAAGGAAAACTTACCTATTAGTTTTAATTTTACATATGAGTTATTATTTTTAATAGCATTTGTTCATCAACACTATGAAGTAAGCCAGCTGCTTGGATCTGAACATTTCTTATTTTGAAGAATTTACATCTGTACTGCATTTTGTGTTGTGCTGCTGCCATATCTTCCTAATGACATAAATCAAAATCACAAATACCAATAAGCCAAACATGGTGGGAAGTTTGATTTTGACATTTCTAACATATGAACCATGCTTCTAAAATTCTGGTAGTTTACTTTTCATTACCTTATTTATGGACTGATCCACATCAGCATCACTAATTTCAACCAACCAAAATAATTTCCTCAGAGTTTCCCTCCCTCCTTTTTCTTCTCCTCCCTGTACCTGACATCTGAAAAGATTAAAATCTGAATGTTTGTGTATTACACTAACATGTGTCTGTTACCCAAATTGTGAACAAAATCCTCAAATCCTTGTAAAGTGTCAAGGATGTGGAAGAAACACATTCAGACAAGAGGGAAAGAAATCCTTTCAGTAGCCCCTAGTGTTCCAGAAATAGTGTTGAGTGGGCATAGAAGACATTTCTCCAGTTCTCCTTGGTCAAGAATTGATCCTTTGTCAAAAAGATAGACTTAAACTTGTTCACACTGAAATATAAACTTGCAGACAAACTAAGAAACTTGTGATGTACTCAGAGTGTCTTAGTTCTGCCTTGATCACCTTATGGAGAAAGGGAAAAAGCATATTCCAAAATAAATTTGATGTGCCTTTTTTTTCCTTCTTAATAGCATTCTACAAGTAAGAGGTGATGTTCTGTACTAGATCTGGTGAGAATTCAAGCTTACATGTATCAGCCATTTGTCAAGGTGCAGAGCATAGTCATAAGATGAAGTTCTTACTACCACATTTAGTTAATAAAAAGGTTTGATGTTTGGAGAGACATTTAATTAATTTCACAAATTAGCTTATGTCATTAATGTGAATTAATCCTTTGTGGAGTGTGCATTTGATCTCAGACAATTTTGCATCATCTTTCTAGATTATCAAATTGCTGGATGGAAAACGGTCTCAAACTGTAGGAATTTTAATATCCAGTTTGCACTTGGAGATGAAGGATATTCAACAAGGTAGGTATTTCTTACACTTAATGTATCATATTTACATGGATATTTTCTCATAGCCCCCTTCAGATAATTTCTTACATTACAGAATGTGCTTTGAATATAGTCCTCTTTTAAGATATCAGAAGAATCATTCTTCCAGTATACTCCAGTATACGTAAAAGTTTCACCAAAATAATCAGAATTTAATTTAGGTACAACTCCTTCTGTACTGTTTCAGTTCACATGTCACTTTCAGTACAGTATTTTCTCAGAACTGTTTTATTTTCCTCCCCTACAGTTCCCTCTTTTTTCTTAAGCACGTCCTCCACTGACAAAAATTAAATGAAGGGCTTATATATAAATGTTTTGGGCTTCAAATGTGCAGTTGGTATTTGTTGAACGTTTAAATTCTGCTTCGTTAGCAGTATAAAAAGCACATCCCAAACTGATGCAGCTACCACGGAGCAATGAGAAAGATGATTACTGGATGGCATTTTTCAAAGCATAGGGCTACTCAGTATATAAATTCCATTACTGGTAGAAATTATCTAAGTTTGCCAATACAACTGTAGAGAAATACAGAGTTTTCAGAACACTGGGGTAATTCAGATTCTGCTTATGTTCTGGATTTAAAAAGATATTGTTTAAGGATATTGTTTATTTCTTTTTTGCATTAAAAAAAGGAAAATATTCACCATTTAAAACAACTGCTGGAAGAATTCAAGTCAGTGTCTCCTTTTTGCTATTGTTTTCCCTCCATCACATGCAAATACTGGGTAGGGTGTTGAGATGCTGCTGGCATTGATTATTATTAATTTCAGAAGAGCCTTTGAGCATCTAGCACTTTAAAAGCACAAGGGCTTACAGATGTCTCTTGGGGTGGAGGGAAAAAACAAAAAGAAGGAATAACTTTGTGCCTGCCACTATTGTGTGAAAGGTATCAGAATGAGATGGAAAAAACTGCTCTTACTAAAGGTCTAAATAATTTGCTGTCAGGAATTACAGCAGCATAGGTTAGGAGAGCAGCTGTATTATATTTTACATTATATATGGGTAGTATTCTTAAGTGTCTCCAGATACGTTTTCAAGACTTTTTATTTTCCATGCCATGATGTTCTACTAAAATAGAACATCTCTCTCTCTCTCTCTCTATCTCTCTCTCTCTGTCAGTTGTTCACTGTACTTCTGTAGCTTTTGAAACCCTCTGTGCAATTCATACTGAATTTAAAAGAATAAGTCAATTTTTTGGGTATGTGTACACTAGCTTTAAGGTTGAATCAGCAGTGCACTTTTGAATCCAATCAACCAGTTGTCCCCTTTGCTGTGTTTGCATTGCAGAGCAATGCAGAGCAGTCTCAGAGTGCACATTCTTCAGAATTAAATTAAGTGAGAAGATGTGCTCCAGAAGCACACTAGCAGTCTCTACCTTAGCAAGCTTTAAATACTGCATTTTCAGATGAGAGGGAGTTAAAACTCCCTGAAATGTCTATCGCGTGAACACTGGATCCTCACTACTGGCTGTTGCTGTCTACAAATCCATTTCTAAAGACTACACTATTTGCAGTTGTAGACATAGCTAATGTAGTCCTACAAGTTTAATGAAAATTAGTTTGTTGGTAGAAGAGAGAAACCAAAACAAGTGCTGCCACTGAAGGAAAGTTTATAACTCATCACCCTCTCTATTCTGAGGTAGCAAACGACTGGCCTGTCACCACATGTGTTGCTCAAGGCAGCAATAGGGATATGCTGCCTCTTGCTTATGGACACAGCTAGGAGATACAAATGGCATGTGAGAATACTGTTAGTGGAATTTTTTCTTGATATTCATTACATAGTAGGATGGGTGACTTCTAACAAGCTCTGTGTGCAGAGACTATGTAGGGGAAAAAAAAAAAACAGTTCACCAGACCCAGGGAATGCATCTGTTTTCTAGAGAGGATCTTTAGAAGTGCATACTACAATGAAGACAGCAGTAGAATGATGCTTGTTTCTCTTTTAGTGTCTGTTTATCCCCTAGTATTTTGTTTAATTTAAATCTGTATATAATCCTGCATATCAGCAGGCAAATTCTTTGAAGACCACTATAGTCATTGTACTGGATGACAGAAATATCATAATAAGCATAATAGCTCATGACAACACCTAACCAAAAAAGCATATGATCATTGGCTGATGAATGTCAAAGTTGTGGGTTTGGTTTTTTTTTTCAAAGTGAAGATGCGAAGAGCTACCTCTAAGAAACATGAAAATTAAACACTCATCCCTTTTTTCATGCCAATTTCCATTGCATAATTCAGTATGCAAGACAAGGAAGAAAAAGGTCAATGGTCTTTGTCAGCTTGCAACAGAAAGTGAGGAAACTTGAAGCAAAAGAAATTTGAAATTAAAAAAAAGGATATCTAATTTTATTTCAAGTTTTTCGAACTGGGTTTGTTGAAAAGCCATGTACAAATGAATTTGCTGTCTCTGTATAGTGTACTTGGTACTCTACCTTAAGTAGCATTTACAGAAATACAGATATAGAAAAACTGACCTCAAATGAACTGCCCTATGCATAAAGATGCATGCAAAACTGTAGAGAAGGCAGAACAACAGTAATCACAAGAAAAATTACATCCTTCTTTAAAATAGTTTGAGATTTCTGCACCTGTAGGATTACCCTCTGAAATTAAACAGTTTCACAGTGTATTCTGTAGATAGCTCAGCAATGCAAAGCAAGCAAGTGACCATATCTGGCACCCAGATGTTTCCGTTTGCATTTGATAATGAGCCAGCCATCACGCTTCAGGAGGGGAATCTCCCACACATGTTTGAGAAAGTGAAGTTCATCCTTTGCAGATAAGTTTATATTCTTGCTGTATCTGAGTACAGTCTAGGGAGAAGAAAATGTAAAACTGAATAACTATTTTGGCTAATGTTGGTATTATATGATGCAGAGGGAAAGTTAACATTGTCATGCTACACCTGTCCTAATACTCAGCTCTCTGGTAGATGGCAGAGGAGGAGAACTGCTAGGTCCTCTAATCTTCTGAGAACACTTAACAAATTCTGGTGAATCTGGTAATGTAGAGGGTCTGATTAGACCACTATTAATAATCATTTCCTGAGTAGAAGAAACAGACAGAAAATCTGTCTGTCTCAGTATGCTATATAGGATCTGTATTTATATTTAAAAATCAAATAGCAGTAATCAAATTATGCATAGATTTGAGATTACTTTTAAGGGTTCTTCCCTGCGTTTTTTAAAAACCTTTATGAAGAAGAGATGAGGAATAGTGGAGATCAGCTGTTATGTAAGGAACACACTTTAACACTACAGAGAAGCTCAGAGAAGTAATCTTCATTTCATATCAATGCACTTCTTGTCTTACTTTTCTATCTTTTTTCAGCTGCAACATTACAGCTTGAGAGACAAACTTGTGGCTCAAGACTACTTGTGTGGCTTTGCTGTTGAAATATTACAACTCACTCCACAGTGAGGTGTTTCAGTTCTGTTTCTAATGGGAAATGCTGATTATAATTGTATGAAAAGACCCTCTGTGGGCACTGGTCCCAGCTCTTTACAGGGCAACATTCCAGTCACTCAGACAGTTCTCAACGTAGTAGCTAGCAATAGCAGTGTACTGGAAAACACATACTAATACTGTTTTCTGCAGCGTACATCATCTGTGCCGGCTTCCCATGTGCTACTGAGATTTTTGTTCAAGAGTAAACTTGCAAAATTGTGGGGCAGCCTAGATGAAAAATGTTTTAGTTATAGAAAATGGGATGTAGATAAGATGTAGAAGCCTATGTCCAAAAGAGTGATTCTCCCAGATCCCTGCCTACCTCCATAGAACCTGCATTTTGCCGCTAAAATTGTGGGGCTTCAGAAGTTCTGCTTCTGTACGTTGCTGAAAATAGTTCACTAATACCTCTGATTTCCATCAGGATGCACTAACTAGATGGTCTCACATGCTGGTGCATTTTGCTCGGGACCAAATCTCTAAGATTTGGTAGATCACACCAGATGCACACTTTATAGCTTAGTGCACTCTTTGTGGCAAAGAAGTGCCACATCACTCTGTGCAGAACAGCTGCAGGCTTTGCTATCACATTTACCAAGGCAAGAGTTTAACACCGTAGCACTGCAGTGCTGGCACAACTTGGCTTATATGGCAAGGGGGAGAATTTAACACAGATCCTTGGCATTGAGACTATTTCTAATGCTAATTTAGTTTTCTTTTTTCCTTCCTAGATTTTAAGCAATTAAATATAATTTCTGAGACTCCATTTATTAAATCAGAGTAGCACTGGCCAGCCTGTAATAGCACAAACCTGGTATGTTTATTGTGCATTTAGAACATTCTTGTGTTCACCAACAATGTAAATTATCCATGCAATGTAAATTATCTAACCTTTGAAAATATTAGAGAACTGTATTTGATCACACTTAGATGGGATAGATTAGGATGGGTTTTGTTAAAAAGCTTAGGTCATGCCATCTGCTTTTGTAGATTCATGTTCATTTTTTTTTTTTTGTTGCTCCTCAAATGTGGAATATATTTTTATTATAGTGTCATAGTAATGATATTCTGATGGTGAGCAATGCAAATAACTATCATGCCACTCTGCATCAACATTTTTTGCGTGGCATTTTAGGAGGGTACCAACTTTCTAGAAACACAGTTATGATACTGTTATATGATGTCAGTCAACCAGATGAAAAGTGGTTGATTGATCTTCTCAAACTTAGTGATTTACCCTCCATTGTCAACATATTGGAGTAAATAATTGGAAGAATGTGAACAGCAGATTAACTCACCCAGACTGATGATCAGTCCAATAATCATTCTAATTCTATATCATGTTTCTAATCATCCCAGGATGTCTGTATGATCTTTCACTGTGGTGCAATTTATGGTTTGTGGCACATCTAAACTTTCGAGAACAGTATTGTTAAACAGGCACTTTTCATAGCATCTGATAGACTATGTTTTATATGTATAAGGCAAGCTATTCCAAAGCAACTCTAATCTGCAGACCTTAGTGTGCTCAGAATTTCTGCATCTCAGTTTGTGTTTTAACCATATCATGCAGCGCGAATAGTTTCACAGGTCCTTTCTCTATTATATTTTGGAAATGCTTCTGGATGAAGATAAATGCTTTGGAATATTTCTTACTTTCACTATGTGAAAAGAGTTTTATTGGAGTTTCAACTAAAATATTTTGCAGGGTGGAAGTAGAAATTATAAAGGTTGTTCCAAAGTTGTGTGACTTTCCCACCTACAGCAAATATTACACGTATGCATTATATATATACTGTATACTATATACTATGCATGAAGTATAGAGAAAGCTGCATACCCATCTCAGAAGTTGGTAAACAATTTTCTTTAAAAGTTATTTTCTTTGTTCTGGAAAATTCACAACACATGTTTCTGTGAATCTGCCTTGGGCATCCAGCCTGATGTGGGTAGGTTAACATTGGGCAAGAGTCTTTTGCTCATGACTTCTTGCAGGAGTTGAGCTTTCTTAGTCTTCTGAACCTACATTGTGCTCGTGGTGCTTCTTTGGAATGTATATTTTAATATTTTTTGTGTTGCTTGATAGTTATATACTGGAGAAAGCCTTTAAGTAAGTTTAGAACGTATTAATTTGTCAGAAGTAAACCAGAGTGATTTGGATATTTTAGACCATTTTGCCAAGTGAGGATTTGTATTTAACTGTTGTTGTCATTTTCTAATTGACTAGATAAGGCACAACTTGATTTAAATTTCCCAGTAAGGGGCTTCATGTACCCATGACATCAAGCCTTACTCAGCAGAATGTACTGGATAAAACAGTGATGTACTTCCAGGTCAAATAAATGTACCTTTGGCCAGCTTTTTTTATTTAAATAACATATTTCTGTTTTATCGTGAAGGATTAGTTAAGGTGATTTCTTCATATTTCATAGTTTAATTGTCACATTAAGAGGTTTGATGCTGCTGAGTATATGTAAGCTCTGTCAGCAGGACTTAAATCCTAGTTTAACCAAAATGTGTGCAGTAAATGTGAGGCTGTACATCAGAGTCAGCCCAAAGAACGTTGGTATTTAAGCTGGTTAAGAGGAAAGAAATATCTTTTTCATATTTAACCTCTGAGTTATACAGTTGTATGTAAGCTGCACACAGTATGCTTTAAATTCTCAGTTTTTCTTTGGTTTGCATTTTTTAAGTGATAAAACAGAGTATACAAAAAAATCTGTGCAGTAGGGAATCTGGTTTTTACAGTTAGATTAATTTTTAAAAAGTGTGTCTGTTAAAAAGCTTTGGTACAAGTTTATATTCAAAGCAATACTCTTATTATGTGAAATGTAGTTGGCAAGTATTTTTATGTGTGCCTGTTAGTTTGAATGCATGATGCTGATCTGTTTTTTGTCCTAGCTGACGGTTATTATATCCTAATGGGAGCAACCCTGCACTAATGATCCTTGTGTATATAAATTCTTCTTGTTGTGAGCAGACACCATAGGCCACATAAAAATGTTTGCCTCAATTTCCCTGCAAAAAAGGATCTCAGAAACCAGACTTGGCCAAGTAACAGATTTTTTAAAGGTAGAGGAACCCAATAAAATTACCAGCTTTTCACAGCATGAGTCTACTTCCTTTCGACATATTGTGAGGTGTAGGTGAAATATTCTAACTGAACTGACAGTGTAAGGAAGACAGCTAACTAGAAAGCAAGATAAAAGTAAAAACCACCGATGATGATTGATATTGTAATAGCTATTAATAGTTTTGGAGCCTCTTTTGTAGATTTATGATACTTCACCTATATTACTTACACTTATGTGGGTCTTGATATAATGAAATTTAATGCAGTAAAGTATCATGGTTAAATTCTTTGTATCAGGAGGAGCATTTTGAAAAACTTAGCAAGGTTTTTATTCATTTTAATAATGCTAATATACATATGATTAAAAATGGGTTTTGTTTTTCACAGAAAAAATAAGCTTTTTTTCCTTGTAACTCTTAAGTAAAAAGTAAAATAATTAGTTTCTTTGATCTAGTGTAATGGGGCTTTTTCAGCTGCCCCGATCCAAATTAATTTACACAACATACTGTGAATGTATTGAACATGCCATATTTTAAGAAGAATATGAGGAATACTGAGACACCTGTGAATTTGAGAATTTCTTCTAGCTTTTCAAAATCAATGTTTCTATTTTTAAAAAATGGGCCAATCTGCATAATTTTACACGTTTTCATTTTTGTTTTCTGCTCCAAATGTGTATGGCATTAAGTACAATAAGTTTGAATGAAAAAAGATATAAGGACAAAGATAAAGATATTAAAATACACAAAGATGAAATAAAGGAGTTTATGTGGATTTTGGCAGTACTTCTGACTTTTTGGGAGTGTATGTCTACGTGTATTAACATCCTAAGATGTCCAGCTATCATTGAGTTGAGTACTATGGCTAGATTTTTAACTGCAGCCTGTCTGCACAGGCATTGCCAGTAATAGCAGGATGGGTTGCACAGCAAATAAATCAGAAAGTATTTTTATACAGTCACATACTCATCCAAAAGAGAAAATAACTCAATGTCTCTTAACTCTGATTATTATTAATTCTATTAAAAATGTGTTCATTTATCAGATTGTATTTTATTAGTTTAATCTCTAACATTTTTTGCTTCATCATGTCACTTCAGAACAATGCTGATTTCTTAGAACTGGTGTTCAGTACAGAAACATGAATAAGAAAATACAGCATTAAAAACCACTTTGTGATTTTGGATTCTTTTTTGTGACAAATCTCTGACTGAAAATTCCAGATAGATGTACAAGTCTTGATATTCTTATTAAAATCTTTTTTTCAAACTACTTCCTCTTATTGTAATGGTTCTGTACCTAGGAAAAATCTACTATTAGTTAGATGATTTGCATTTCTGGTATGAGTTCAAATTACCTCCAATAAGCTGCTTTTCTAGATAACTCTGGACAAATACATTTCTCCTTGTAAATAGATTTCAGAATATTCCAAAATAACATGAAAGTGAAACCACAAGGGGAAGTTTTTTAATTCAATATGCATATTTTAAAATGTTAACAATTAAATATATTGGACTGTGAAACCAATTTTCCAATAGATTTTTCAATCTGTTAGGTTCTTTTGAGATTTCATTGGAAATACAGAAGATAATGCAACTCATGGAACCATCTTGCCAACAGATGATCTCATAGATTCAATCCCTAATGATTTTTCTTTAAATAAATATTTTTATCAAGCTCAATTTTTCGGGCTTTATATTTGATTGCACTCTAGAGCTTTTTTTGAATCTTTCCAATTGGAGAAAAATTGTTGGAGATACTGCTTTTTTTCACTGATACTGTCTTCTTCCATATAATTCTTTTCTTCTAACCAAGGTATAATGTCAACAGATGGAATCATAATTGACAGGCAAAATTTTAAAGCATTCTAAATGTCATTGGACCTTTTAATAAAATTAATTAGCCTGCCACAGAGAAAATTTACTAGCCTGCTGGTTAATTTCACAATGTAAAATCATGGGGTAGGTGGAAGAGCAGGCGAAAGCTTATTACTTTTAAATAATTATTTAAAGATGTGTGCCTTGCCCCTTTCAAACACGGATTGCAAATGCAGCAAGAGCTTTTAAGATCTTCTAAATTCACAAGCAGTCAAGTTTGCTTTGAAGAAATATAGTACAGTGGAAATCAGAAGTTATCAGGTACTAGCTAATGATGAGTCATTGGTTATGTGGAAAGTTGTTAGAGGCCTTAAGCTTGATTCTTCTGGGATTAATGTTCCCAGTAACATTTAAATATAAGTCAGGAGTTCGGAAATTGTGCCCGGTTCTATTATGAATCTTGATGAAATGCTGGTTTCAGAAAAATTAAACATCCAAAGTTATTTCTGTTCCATTGTGCATCTCTTAGCTTACTGGAATTTAACATTAGAGAGCATTAGAAAGCACCATGAACCGATCCCATTTAGTGTTCAGAAAGTCCCAATACATTGCCTAAATGGTAATGGGATTTGCAGATGTTGGAAACACCTAATGCCATATATTCCAAATGTAGTAACATTTGAAACGTTTTGAGACTTTTCGTTTTTCATAGAGGCGTAATTAATCATCGAAGAGTATACTTTAGGTGTCTCTGTGTGATGTTTAAAACTATCTGGAAATAGTAATTTGTATAGTTTTGTAGTGGATAAAGCTAACTCAAACATGAGCTACTCCATGAAGATACCTTAAGAATCTCTAGCACAATCTTTTGTGCTTGCAAATTTTCAACTTGCAAATCTTGCAAGTTTGTCTACCTGTCTACTTCCCAAGATTGCTAGCCTCAAGACAAGCAGATCTCCCTGTTTTCATGTATCCCTGATCTCCCATGCACATAGGGAGATCTAAATACCCTAACTCTCAATTACTCCCTGTCCAGCCTTCTAAGCTACCATGAAATCTGTGCTGTTCTTTGTCTGATACCAGTTGTTCTCAAGTTCTCCTGCCTGGCCAGCTAGGTGATCAGATGAGTACGTGGCAGGTCATATCTTTGACTGCTGAGTATACTGGAAAGGAAAAGTAGAACTCCATTCTCCTGAGACAGAGTTTATAGTAAGTTCTTTTGTAAGTGCTGTGGCTTCAAGTCAGAACAAAAAGAAAATGCTGAAAATGATAAAATATTAACTGAATACATCTTTTAGGTAGGTCAGATCTCTTTTGTACATTTCTCAGGAAACAGAATTGAACTCTTAAGTATGTTTTCTAGCATCTAATTTGTGATTATGTTCTATACAGCTATACTGTGTGTTGATGACTCCGTAGTAGATCTGGAAACACTGGAAGCACTATATGAAAATGTAAGTAAGCTGGGGTAAAGCTGTGGTTAATCACTGTAGTATTTCAGACAAAGAAGAAGTAAAGTTTTATTTTATGGTGTCATTTTAGACTGGAGTCATTATATAGAAAAAGTCTTTAGGGAATTTAACAGTAAAAAAAATAGGTAACAAAAAAATGCCGATTGACATGCTTATTTTCTTACTGGCTTAGTTCTTAAATGTCAGAAATTTAAAACAGTGGAGTAGCTTTGGAATCAGGTTAAAATGTAACAAAAGGTGTGATATCTAGCAGTATTCTCTCTTGAACTGCCTGAAAAATGCTGTCCTTACTTAAGACCTATTTTGTGCTAACGTGCTGGTTTTTTCTCATGGAAGATGTAAGTGGCTAAAGCAGTTAACTTGCCCAAGTTGCTCTGTAGACTAAGTATACAGCATTCATGAACCATGTAACTGAAGTTGCGTGAAAGAATACATTTATACGTGGCTGTAGAGTTATCAGAGCTACCTCTCCAACCTGAACTCTGTGAAGCATCCTAGAGCAATATTTGTAGCACTGTGCTCTACAAGGACGCGCTGCTTTGTGGCCATTGGTAGTAAATAGCACTGCAAGGTACGGAAGGAATTAATCATAGATCTTTATGTCTCACTGTTTTGCATAACCTGAATGTTTACCAATGAAAAAATATAATTGTTATTTGCAGACAAACAGGTAAATTAGTAACTTATTAATTCATTATTAATTACTTTATATTAATTCATTCAGAGAGCACAAAAGGATGAACTGGAGAAAATCAAGCAATATTATCAGAGTTCAAAAGAGGAGGAACTGAAGCTTCTGGATAAACCAGAACAGTAAGATTCTTTTAAAAAAATATATTTTATCATTATATAGTATAGTCCTTTGCTGATATGTTAAAAGAGACCTTGATACACAATTTTTGTACCTAATTTTAAACTTTTTTATATTTTTCAAGGCATAATGGAAACTTTGCCGTTATCACATAACCTTTTTTCAGACGTGACAGATTTTACGATGTCAACATGGACCACCAGAAATGATAAAATATGTAGCCTTGAATCAATAAAAAGTTCTGTTCCCATTCTCACATTTGTAAAAGACTTATCCTTTCCTTAGGTCTTTTAGACCTAAATTGACATGACATAAAGCAGGGCCAGACTGATTTTGGTTGTTGATTATTTGAAAGAGCTACACAAACAGAGCGTTTTGGTGAGTCCTGTGACAAAGACACAATGTACACTCTGGTCATGTTGATTGAAGACCTACAAGGCTGATTCCACACTTCATCTCCTGTTGAAGGAGGAACTGTTGTGGGCAGGAGATTAAAAACTTAAGTGTTGCTTCATCTGTTGTAGTAAGCCTTAGACCAGTGTGAAAATCACAAGAATCTGTGAGCAGAATGGTAATCCTGAGTTTTATTTTAGTGTATACATTTTATTTCAAATTTTGGCCTACCAGTGGTGTTTGTCTTCTGCTACTTTGCTAGTTTTCCCTTTGTATTTCCTTCCTCTTCTTCTAATCAAAGTGCAATTTCCTGCCGTCTTTCTTCCTTTTCCCTTGTCTTTTCTGCTGCCTTTGGCATAAGAAAGAGTAGGGGGAGGAAGAACTGGAACAGCAGAGATAGTATATGATTGGTTGATATCAGAACTATTACATTTTCTTACCTTTTCTTTCCCATTAAAAAGATAGTGGTGAAGAGCAGAATTTTTTTTCTCTTTCTCCTAACACAAGGCAGCTAAATACTCATTTGTGACTGTCCACTGGGGAGTAGGTTAATTCTGGGAGATGAGGCTATCACACTTACTCTTGATTACGAGTGGCTATCATTCTTGAGTAAGACTTAAGAAGACAAGTATCTGTAGAGTGCATATCCTAGCTTGTTCTTACATCCCATATCCGTGGCTTTCATTGCATTGGCTTGGGGCGTAAGAATACATTATGTGACTAGTTGATGTTTTCCAGAGTTTAAATCTTTGGCAATCTGTTTGCTGTATATCTGAGTGAAATAAATATTAATGCATTTTGTGTTCTGGAGAATATGAATCTTCTAGAGCTCCAGAGTTGTAAAAGGATGTCTGTTTTTGTAAATTATAGTGAAGCTGATCTTAATTAGGCACAAAACTGGATGTATGCTATCATTGTTCCATAATTAAAAGTAAAGAACTGTAAATAAAGCAGTTACACCTGATCATTCAGAGTGAAATATTAGTGTCAAAGACAAAAGCTACTTTTTATCAATTATTACTCTTTGTGTTCTCTCTGCAAGTCTTAATTATCCCATTTTTACCCTATTAATAAACTACATAGATTTAGAAAACTAACTTTTTAAAATGTTGCCTCAAGAGGGAAACAATTTGCTGATGATGCACTTATGTAAATTTTCTTGGACCTTCAAATTAATGTCCATTCTGAAAACTCAGTAGATCAAGCGCTGCTGGTTTTGTTATCCAAGTCAGCCTCTTGAGCAGCCTAAATGCAGAACTGGAGATTTGTTGGAAGTGTAATATGCACATAAAAGGTTAAAGAAAGAAAAGTGCTAAATTTGTATATGTGATTAAAAATGTTTGCTACAGGGCATAAGCCTCATGCATTTTCTTTAATGAGGATCAGAACTAGCGCAAACTAAACCATTTATCAAATGATTGCAAATACTAGCAGTAAGCACTCATACAATGAAACCATTGATGTGAATTCACTGAAGTCTAAAGGAAGCCTTTGCTATTTTTAAATGCTTGGATTACCAGACAAATAGAAAGCTTTAGTGGTATCACTGATGCTTTCCTGCACATGTGATTTTAATTTGTTTTGCTGGCATGTTAAATTTGCTATTGTTGGCACAAACTGTAAGTATGACAACAACATGACAATACCCCCCTAAATTATGCTTCATGTTAATAGTTGTTAAGATGCTAATATTCATTAACACGATAAAGATTTATATGCATAATTGGCCACAGTCTGGAGCTTTGCTAGCAAGATACAGATGCTTTAGCTAGTTTCCAAGAAGACCCTTTTAGTTTAATATAATCTCTGTGAAGTCCTCTCTACTGTGAAATACTAATGAAGGAAATAGTAGCAAAATATGGTACTGAGCTTTTCTGGGTTGTTTGTAGTTTGAATTCAAGAAGTAGTGAGCTATTGATGGTTGCTGTCCAAGTAATGCCATTTACTTCTCTTCGAAGACCAGTTTCCTTTGACTTCAGTTTAGATCCTCCTGGTTTACTTAGAAGCTTGCAGGATTAGATACACCTTTTTCCCCAAAAATTATGTCTAAATTTTATTTTCTTCAAATATGGTTAAATGTGAACTAGGAAATAGTTTACCTCCATAAAATCAACCTTC
Source organism: Antrostomus carolinensis (assembly GCF_000700745.2). NCBI lineage: Eukaryota > Metazoa > Chordata > Aves > Caprimulgiformes > Caprimulgidae > Antrostomus > Antrostomus carolinensis. The sequence goes on from NW_010312669.1 coordinate 127,131, forward strand.
TTTGTCTATCTTCTGGAATAATATTCTGTTACACTAACATGGTAATATGCCTGGGTGAAAGTACTTTCAAGTCCTTTACTACAAGATTCTGGTAGGATAAAAAAGTTCTCAAGTAAATGCATTTTTATTTACAGTTTCTACAGGAGAGGAGTAAAATGGACCTCACAGAGATGAACAGCAAATTCTCTATGTTTACTTTAGGCCATAAGAAGTATAGTAACAACAAACCCATCAAAAGCTATGTCATAGTCATGTCATTATTACTTTAAGTCAAAATCATACTTTTCTCAGACTAAAATTGCAAAAATGACTGAACTAAGAATATTATTTTCTCTCCAAAAGTTTTATCCACTTGAATTGGTGGTTTATCTTTGATAACCACAGATTCATGCCATGACATTGTGTTTAGTAACTACATTTGTAGTCAGTAAGATTCCGTTTTGTGATGTTTCAGTTAGAAGTGTTCTGTCTAGGTATTTACAGTGAATACTTTGAATTCCAAAATCTAGAGACATTTTCTTTTTATGTTGATCCTCAACTCTTGGCACACTTATGCTGTATTCTGATGACCAGCAGTGTGGGAGATAGTTCCCTTTTCGAGGGAAGACAAGAATTTGTGTCATTTGACTTTTTTAAATTTAAACTTTTAATATGTATGTGTGTTAGAACTTTAGTGAAGCAGTTTGGGTTTTTCTTTCTTTTGTTTCTCTCACACAAAGTGCAAAGTATCCTCTTTTTTTTTTCTTCTTTTTTTTCTTTTTTTTCCTGGCAATACCATTCATTCCCAATAGGAAGCATTTTTATTAATACCAGCTTGGCATTTCTTTTTTTCCCACTGCTTAAGTGTAAAAGCCAAGCTGGGCCTCCCAAGTTCTTCTCTCACAATAGATTTTTTCATCAGGCAAGAAAGAAAAAGAAAGAAAAAAAAAAGATATTCCAATTAAAACCTAGTATTTCACACCAGCCACAGGTGGATTTTGCTGATTTTTAGGCATTCGGAATGTATTCAGAAAAGCATTGCCTGCACAAGAAATTTATAAAGTGGATTTGAAGATACTGATATTATTTATTATGAACATGAAATATTGGCTTAAATAATTAAAATAGATTTAATAAGAATTCGAGCTAATAATGGTTCACAAAATTTCTCATAATGCAGTGAGGTAGAAAAATCTTTATGGCATCGCATTAAGGAGTCTTTAAGGACATCTATAGACAGGAGATTAGAAGAATATTTCTAAAGTTATATTAGAGCAAAAGACAGCTGCTTTCTGGATTTCAAGAAAGCACGTGTATCACTGAAATCCTAGACTCAAAGCCCACAAAGCAAATTATGCAAACCCTGTTGTTACAAGAAGTGCTAAAGCTTCTTGTATTATTTTGCCAAGCTCTTACATTTTAAATTGAAGAAGAGAAAGGGGAGGAATTACTCATGCCTTTAGCATGGTTTCGTTTTGTGATATCCGAGCTGGAGTTGTTCAATATGCTACTATTTATTTCTATTTACCAAAGAGTTAAAGGAAGAAAGCTGGAATAGACTCATGAGGAAAGTGTATATATGAGGACAGATAAAGAGTCAGTAACTTTGTTGAACAGTGACTGCATAGAGATTTAATCTGTAAGGATTCTAGAGCTAAATACACAACTAGGTATATTACTATAAAACATGCTGCTATATAATTGGAAGTGTGGTGTAAATTAGTAAAAGAAAATTGAGGCTGAGGACCAGAAGAAATTTCTTGGCAGACGTTTTATATTATGAAGTAACCTTGTAGGAATATATTGAGCTCTGTATTGCTGGGCACTTTTTTAAGGGAAGCAAAAACACATGAGTAAAAACAGTAAATAGATAGTGTTTCTCTAGTTCTTTCCTTTTCTTGTTCTTTTTTTTTTTTTAATCTATGATCTGGGTTTATGATTCTTCAGTTTGTTACTATGCAGCTGTGATGGTCAGTTAATGGATTAATGTTATAGCGAGTAATGTCTTACCTTTTTCTTGATATTAATAAGATTTCTTAACACATTGAGCATAAACAATATAACAATTATAAATTCAGTCAGAAGTAGGAAAGATTGCATGTATATTTCAGGATACTACAGCTTTGGTCTATTATGTACCCCACAGATAAGAAATATAAAGATTCAGTAATACTCTTTTTTTCCACAGATTTTTATATGAGTTATCTCAGATCCCCAACTTCGCAGAACGAGCGCAGTGTATTATCTTCCAGTCAGTTTTCTCTGAAGGGATAACGTCAGTGCACCGGAAAGTTGATATCATAACTCGTGTTTCCAAGGTAAGTCCTAAGGAAAGCTATATAAAAACATAAATATATTTTAGAGCATTCATGCTTCCTTTTTACCATAAGTGTTCAACCTTAAGCCTGGTTATTGGCTTTTCAGGAAAATAAAAAGATATTAAGTTTTTTTAGCAGCTTATAAGAACAAAAGGAGGAGGAAAGAGAGAAGGTGAGTTGTGTGCGATGCCCTGCGCTCTACATAGGAAATTTTTCTTTTATTTGAATGTCAGATTTTTATTACTTTGCTTATTAAGTAGAGTAGTAGGTAATCTCCATAAAGTAGAAACTAAATATCAGACTAGCTTAGTACATGGCCTTGCAAACTTACTTTTTTTTGCATATCACTGTTGATGCTGTCAGCAGTAGATGCCTATCATGTTCATAAACTTATTACTTTCCCCTGGTATCTGTACATTTCTGTTAACCCTGATACAGCAGATTTTTTAGTACCTGACAAAGCTTCATCCAGGATTCCTATACTATAAATGACTACAGACAAGATTTTGAAATTACAACAAATAAAACATGAAATGTAGAATGAGATAAGAATTAAAAGAAAGGATAGTGAACTAAAGGAATAACATCCTGAGGGTTTTTTTGGTTTTTTGGTTTTTTTACCAATTTGAATAGTAGCTTTTGATTAGCTTTGCTGACACAAAGTACCCACGCTCTACCCCTCTGGTTTTCTTTGCATATTCTAGCAATAGAAACACTTACTTAGTGTTTCCTTTCCAAAGAAGATATAAATAAGGAATGAATTTTGTATGAGATAGGACAAATGGTATTGCCCTCAGTTTGCTTATGAGGAGCTCAACTACAAATGTTTTATCCAATGTGTAGTATAAGGCTGCATAGTTAAGAATTAAGTCCATGGCATCAGATTCTCGATTGACAAGATAGATGTTTATAAGTAAATTAAAATATTTTATTAGTTTTCAACTCTGTTTCTAAATTTCTTTTCTGTTTTGAGGCATAGTGATTAAGTCCTTAGCCCTGGTATATTTGCAGTAAGTATGCAGAAATGTGAATGTCCACAGCACCAGAACCAATGAGAAGCAGTCTGAATATGACAGTCCAAGTCTAACCTGGTGGCAACAAGAATAGCACATCTCCATTTGAATGTGCATTATGCAAGCTCATTATAAATTACCTTGTCTGTAAGATTTTTGAAGGCTACTAAGAATGTTCAGTAATCTTCTTCCATTAATCTTTTTGTCATCTACATAGTACATGATGCCATATAATTTGCTTCATACGGATTAAGTTAAACATAGTATCTTAGGCAGATACGATCTGATAAATGGTCCTCTTAAATGTTTGATTCTTGTACTAGTTTTAGCTTCCTATCCCTACGGGGTTAAAACACACAATAAACAAAACCTCTAGTAAAAATAAAATTTAAAAAGCTTTTTTATATTAGTGATTAGAATTCTTGTGCCAACAGAAGTTACAGACTAGTATCCCTTTTCCAGGCTTTGCTGAACATGGCAAGTGTAAAGGAAATTTTGGGTTTGATTCTGGCTTTTGGAAATTATATGAATGGTGGGAATAGGACCCGAGGTCAAGCTGATGGATTTGGTTTGGAAATACTCCCCAAACTAAAGGATGTCAAAAGCAGAGTAAGTACTCATTTTTAATTAAAGCTAATTTTTCTCGAGTGATCTTTTTTTGTTCCATCATCTGTCAAAATTAATATTTGCTTATTTCTTACCATGCTTGCTTGAAAGAACAAGGCACTTCTTTGTAAAATTTTCTTGCTTTTTTCTCCCAACTTTTCTCCTGCATGTGTGCATATTTCCATAATCTCTAGTTTCTCCTATTCAGTACTACTAGGATAATTATCTTATGTGAGAACTTCTGTGTGTCTCTTTTACTAGTAGGGACTTAATTACAGTAGGTTAGAGAGAAGTGAGAGAGCACAGACTGCTGAAGGCTTCTCCAGTAAATGTCCCCATTCGTTTTTGTTGCTCTCAACTTAAGGTAGCTCTGTGTGAATAACAATGTTTTAAAAAACAGGTTTAAAACAAAATATCAATAAAGATTCAGTGTAGCATAAGGTATTATATGTAAAGGATATAAATATATAATATACAGGATTTTAATCCTCTTGAAAAAGGTATGTCAGACCCAACAAGATATTTTCAGGTTTTTTTTTTAATTGGTAGTTAAATGGATGTTGGACATGAATTCTGAAAATGCTTATAGGTGGATGTAAATTATTTTGTCAAAAATTGAAAACCACTAGCACATTTTTTATTAGTTATGCAAGGGTCAAAGTCAGGCTCAAACAAGCTCTGGACACCTTTTGAGATGAGGTTATTTAGTTCCTTATTTCAGTAGGGCTGAGGAGGGGGTGCTAGATAAGATAGGCAATGGAAACGCTGCTCGTAGTCGTTCTCTGCCAAAGCATACCTAGACACCACATGAAGCATATGAAACAGCAAAGAATAGGAGGTATTTTCTGCTGATGCTGGTACAGATTTGGAGGATTCCATGTTCTTTCATGTTCTTTCTCTTTTCCTATGTAAAGTTCTGTCTTGAACCGTAAGAAATGTAGATTTTAATCTTTTGTTCCCAGTTATTCATGTACGTAGGAGTGCATTTTTGAGACAGGCAATGTCAGAAACGCAGTATGTCTAGGGAGCTTTTATTTTACTTGTGAATAGCATCATTAACAAAGTGTAAAAACATGGTTAGTGAGCAACTGTATTAATGAAAGTGTTTCCAATGGATTTGAGTCCTTTGTCTTCTAAAGACATTGAGGTGCTGGAGTGTATCCAAACAAAAGCAACGAAGCTGGTGAAGGGTCTAGAGAGCAAGTCTTATGAGGGTCTAGAGAGCAAGTCTTATGAGGAGCAGCTGAGGGAACTGGGGTTGCTTAGTCTGGAGAAAAGGAGGCTGAGGGGAGACCTTATCACTCTACAACTACCTGAAAGGAGGGTGTAGCGAGGTGGGTGTCAGTCTCTCTCACAAGTAATAAGTGATAGGACAAGAGGAAATGACCTCAAGTTGTGCCAGGGGAGGTTTAGGATATCAGGAAAAATTTCTTCACCAAAAGGGTTGTCAAGCACTGGAACAGGCTGCCCAGGGAAGTGGTGGAGTCACCATCCCTGGAGGTATTTAAAAGCCATGTAGATGTG
>NW_010312669.1:132731-148783 GCF_000700745.2 Antrostomus carolinensis
TCCAGTCCTCTTCCATGGTCAAGACACAGTAAAAGCTGCAGCAATGCCAGAACCAGGCCACGTTTCCCAGTAGTCAGGTGTTCATTGGTTGGCCAGCTGCCATAAAGAAAAATGTAAAACAACTGAGCTTTGACTGACTTCTCTCAGTAGAAGTACTAATTATAGTCTCACTTTTCTATCTAACCATATCCTTGTAAGAATTTAATTATCTCTGGGACTTTCCAATTTGGCTGAATTTATCCAGCGTGTTCCAAAATTATGAGTTATGAAAAGAAGTGACAGAAGTACAGTATAATTGCATAAGACTTGTTCCTTGGCAAAACAAGCTAAAAAATGACAGTATTTACAGTTTCCTGGTAGCCAAAATAAATATATTATTAGATTAGATTGGTCTCCAAAATGCATAAAAACTCAAAAGGACCAGCTGTTACAGGCAGACCCGAAACCTTAGAGAATTCATAGACCATGTTTACAAAGAAAAAGAATGCAGGGTCTTGTATATTTGAATACCAAAGTGTCCTTCCTCTGTCTCATTTTCCCTTTTTGGGAATTGCCAGCAAACAATGTTACATCGAGGTAAGCTGAATTCCAGGAGCTAAGGTAAAGAGACAATGTTAAATACCTCTTATTTCACATAAAAATCATTTGTTGTCACGTGAGCCTGGAAAATGACTTGATATAGAGATTTTTTTAAAAAATGTAGCTCACCACTTCAAAATCTCTGTTTTGTCTTCTGCAAATACTCTTTAAACCAAAGTAATAGGCCTGATAGTTTAGCATACAGAGAATAGAACAGGTGTATTTTACTCTAAAAGGGCAATCAAATGTTCATGAGTGACCTCAGTTCCTTTTTGTCAGATGACCTACCAGCAGTGTCTTGGTAAACTGTTATACAAGCAGAGTGGCTTTATCTGGTGTTATGAATTTTGCTCCTGTATGATATTAATAAACTATAATGTGCTGCAGGCTCTAATATAGGCAAGGCAGCTCTGTGCAGAAAGTCAGACATTGTTCACATTCAAATGGTTGTCCTGATACCTGTGAATATACAATATGAGAACACATCCAAAACAACTTCAAAGACATCCCAGATATAATTCCCTATATTATGATTCTTTTCTATTGTTGAATGGTACCCTGTAATGCATAAGTCGCAGTTTTACACTTTTCCTTTAGTTCATCTGGCCTATGCTGACCCAATGACATGTAACAAAATAAAATTATGTTGTGTACAGTTGTTGGATGCAGGACCATGGAAATGGTGATTCCACAAAGTGGGTATTAAACTTCATATTTATAAGGCAACAAGGCTTGAAATATACATGCTAGGTACATGCTGTCTGGTTTTATATTTGGAATAAAATATGAAAAATATCTGTGCCTCTTTCAGATCTTCATTATAGACTAATTAAGACTAGAGGAATCAAGAAATTAATTCACCTTAATATATCTGAAGTGACTATAATAGTATATTCAAGAAGAATATTATAAATGACTATTATTGTTCAAGTTAATATTATTGTTTAGTAATGCCTTGTTATTATTAAAACATATAAGGCGATGGCTTCTCCCGGTGCATGCTTTCTTACCTGGTACCTAAACCCAAAAGAAGGTTTAGGTTCTGTGATGGTACTATCAAGCCTGTATTATAGCGGATTGATTTTTCGGTCAGTAATGCTAGGGCTGAAGATGTTGTGAGTTCTACTTCTCACAGCAATATAAAATAATAATATATTTATTTTGAAATAGAGTAAATTTTCGCTCATTTGAACCAGTGTTAATCACATACACTTTTAATAATATATTTATTTTTTCCTAGGATAATGGTATTAATCTTGTGGATTATGTCGTCATATATTACCTACGCCATTGTGATAAGGTAAAAGATTCATTTGCTGTATCAGTCTCTCCAAAATTAGATTTCTTTAAGAGATTTTAAAAGGATTTGTATTAGCTTTTTAAAAATCTGAACACAGTAGCTCTGATGGAAAAATAAAATCCATTTCTTTTGCTTTCTTATAATAATTGTGGACCTCAGTAGGTCTGAAATTTGCTATAAGTTTTATGATAGGGCTTTGGAAAAACTTTACATTAACTGTGGAACTAACCACTGCAGGCAATTGCCTGTGACTGTTACACATTGGACAGGTGCTCACTCCAGTCCTGCCTTCTTACATCCTGGTTGCTGGAATGTTGTAAATCTTGTTCTGGTGTGGTAATAATGGAAGACAGAAGCATGATTTCTCTCTCATGACAGAATACAAGGACAGGTTGGTATTTCAAGCTAGACGAGTCAGCTGATGGGGGTGGATATAGAGGTTGAAAATGCGGGAAGAGGTGTGGCTGCTGCTTTGAGTGAGTTACATTTGTGAGGCTTTTTGGTAGACATCAGCACTGCCCAAAGTTTTTGGGTGGAAAATTTGAACTATTTCCTTTTAAATGAAAACGTCACTGTTCATTAATTTTAAGTATCTAGTTGCTTATTTTTGAGATTAAGAGGCCTTTACCTAACCTTTGAATCTAAGACGTGTAACTTTTAATGGCCCTATGTCTGCTTGAATGCAAACAATTTTTTCTGGTTTTTTGTTTTGTTTTAATTCTTACATAAAGGTGTTGAATTGTTGAGTTACTAGTCATGAGTATTTTTTCCAGGAGAAAGTAAGTAAAGACTAAAGTAAGTGAAGGCATTTCCCTGCCCATGGCAGGGGGATTGGATTAGATGATCTTCAAAGGTCCCCTTCCAATGCAAACCATTCCATGATTCTGTGATCTTTAAGGCTGGAGGGTCTGTATGTTGGCAGACTGTGGAGCAGCTCCTGTGGCTGAGCTGTAGAGGAGATAAAAAACTAGCAGACATGTGGATCCATAGGTGTTTTCTGTCTTTTCCTTTTTCTTTCTTTTTTTCCTTTTCTTTCTTTTTTCTTTTTCCTTTTTCCCTTTTTTCTTTTTTCTTTTTTCTTTTTTCTTTTTTCTTTTTTCTTTTTTCTTTTTTATTTTTTCTTTTTTCTTTTTCCTTTTTTCTTTTTTCTTTTTTTCTTTTCTTTCTTTTTATTTGATGCAGGGAAATAACATGTCATTACTTCAACCTAAGTACCCATCTTGTAAAAACAAAAGCAACTTTGTCTAGCCTGTATTGTTTCTCAGTTCTCAGGGTACTGACATATGTGTTTTTTCCTCCTTTTTTAATAATGCTGAAGTTAATGCGTTCTAATTCATTTATTTAAATAATTAATATTCCTGCAAACTTTCTAATATACTGTAATTTTACTTCAGGGAATTTTGTAAAACAAAACAGTTTTTCTTCATGGAGAGGAAATAGACAAAATGTAAATGGCATCCATTGTACATTTTCCCCTCCTGAATTTTCATACCTTTATAATAATATAATTATTTTTTCCCTGTTCACAAAAAAATTAGTTCTCCAGCCTATGAGTTTTCCTTTATTATGAATTGAAATCTCTGCACAGATATTTTAAACTCACTAGTATATGCTTATACACAGGAATGTCATATTGATAACATTTATGTACTTGTTAAATTTCCAGTGGAGATATTGCTTTGAACCTTGTAAGGTTGTTTTGGTTTGGTTTGGTTTGGTTTACTTCTGATTTTTTTTTTCTTACTGTGCTAAAAATAAGGTATATACTTAGGAGTTCCATACAGACATTAACCCATGTGATTTATTTAGCTACATAAACCTTCAGCTGTATGTTTTTATCTGTATAAAATACTTCAGGCAATATAGAAATATTGTTTTCAATTTATGCTTATACTGTGTGTATATTTAATGAATCGGGGAAGAGTGAAACCACAAACTTTTGGCATAAGATCACTTGTTGCATTAAAATAGGCATTCGTATTATCTGTTTTTTAAGAACCTTCTAATCCCTTATCTAAACCTCTGTTGATATAAAATGAACTGAAATGCTGTGAGCTCAATGTTGTTTCATAGTTTAAATTGAGCACAGTTTTCTTTACAATATCTAAAAGGAAGCTTCGACCCAGAATGGTCAGGATTTCACCTTTAATGATACAGATGTTGTTTTAGCAAGATTTATTTAAAATATATTATTTTTGCAATAGTGTTTCATAGATTATATTTCGAACAAAGTAATTTATTTCACTGCAAATGCATTCAATTTTCATAGTGGCCTGTTTGTTTGTTTGTTTGTTTATTTAGGAAGCAGGAACAGACAAGAGTATTTTTCCTTTACCAGAACCACAGGATTTTTTCCAGGCCTCCCAAGTTAAGTTTGAAGACCTAATAAAAGACTTAAGGAAACTGAAGAGAGATCTAGAAGGTAACTGGGAACTTTCACATTTGTTCTGCTAACAACAAAGTGCCATTTAAAATGTGACCTTTATAAGGTTTTCTTATTGCTAATTAGGTTTATAGTGTTGATTCATTTAGAGTTTTTACACTGTGGAACAAATTACTCACATAAATTAGAAAGAAAAAAAAAATTCAACCTCATGACTTAATAAAAATGAAAGTAAAGATACTGAAAAGTAATTTTCCCTTTTACAATCTAAAGGCCCCTAAAGAAATCTTTCTGAAATTTTCCTTAGTTATGTGTGAATTTTCCTCTGGCTTCTCCAGAACTGTGTGTTTAACTGTAGATATCTGTTAGTTCCATAACATAAATACTTTCTTCAGTACTTGTATAAAAACAATTTAACAGCTACAAGGAAGAGTTGAATACTATTAATGTAGAAATAAAACACAGCTTGCCAAGGCACAGCAAAGGGAAATGGAAAGCTCCCGTTCAAAATATTTTCACCCTGGGACATAAAATAAACATTTAAAAATGTTTATTATAAAGAGGGGCTCAGAAACCCAACTCATCTATCAATCAAGGTACTGAGTGGAAATAAAGGAGGAAGGATTGCTCTCTAAGTGTTCCAAGCAGTTTCATTTTTATTTTGTGCTTCATAGGACTTTCTAAAATAAATCCAGCAAATGATGACTGAATATTTTAAGCCTGTCTTTTTTGTTAAGGAAAAGTTGCTACTTTTTCTGAAGCAGTTATGCATAGAAAATGGACTTTAGGGAGAGAATCCGCATAAAAGCCTGTAAAAGCTTCTCCATTTACATATACATCTCTGCATCAAGATGGAAGAGTCCTTTTAGAATCAAAGTTGAACGAAATGATTGTTTTTATTTTTTTTTTTTTCAATGTAAGGCAATGAAAACTGTTACAAAATAATTTATCCTTACAGTTAGAGGTTGCTGGGTTAGGTCAGTGCCATCCTTAGGATAGTTTCAAAGGTTAACAGTGGTAGGAAAGTATCAGTTGTTGTTTGTTCGACCCGGGCATAAGTGAGTGCTCTATCTCCTCTCATCGCTTGCCCCTGTAAAACCCTTGGCCTGCCCTCTTTTGGGCTAGTTTGTGCAGAAACATGATCTGTGTTTGATCTTGTACTTTTTCAGCATGTAGTCCTGCTCTCATGCATCTTAGTCTTGCAGGATCTGCAATGAGGCTGTGACATTCACATCATATTTGTTCTACATTGCAGAGTCACAGACAGCAAGTAGGAGAAGCTAAACACTTTAATTAACTCTTAAAATAAAAACTGCAGCTTTCTTGTAATCACTGGTTTCTATTTTAAAAAACAAATTTTCTTAGGTATTTATAGAAAATCTAAAAAAATTGTTAAGTTGAAGTTGTTTTCATGATTTTTCTTTGTAAAGATGTATTTGAAACCCAGCCAAACCAATTAACATATAAAGTTAATGACAGCAAAGATTTGAAACAAAAAATGTTGTGGAAATGTTTTCAGATGTTGGTATTTTATCACTCAGAAATATGCAGCAGAATTCTAACAAGCATTCCTGTGATTAGTTTCTCTTATATTTAAACAAAGAAACAATAACTCCTATAAAAATGTTGTGTCTCTTTCAAACATTCCCTTTCCAGTTTTTTTCTTCAGATAATGCTGTAGTTTATTTTTAAATCAAAATTTTAATTGAAGAGGTTATAATTTTAACACGTACAACAAAGATTTGATGAGTCTCTGTAGTTTATTGTAGCCATTAAAAAGTTGTGGCTGCTGGCAGAATACCAGTGAAAGTCTAAAGCTGAAACAGATGTGAGTAGCAGAAACCAAGTCCAGAGAAGCGTCGGGCCCAGCTATCCAGACAGACGCGGCCCTTCAGATGTAAATAATTTGAACAATATTAACTGGAGCTGCCTGTGTTATAGGGTACATTGGATTTATTTCAGAGTTTGGTTGGCTAAGGTAGTCTTAAACAGATTACCTTGGAAGTGGGATGAGACAAAGTTAATACATCAAAGAGGAGTTTCCTTGTGTGCCATTAGGGAACAAACTAATATTCCTGTTAGTGACTTGGGTTTTTTTCTGAGATTTGTACAGAATGATTAAAAAAAAGATAAAAATAACTTCTTGTGTCTGAAATGGAAATGTTGATAGGCACTTTTCATAATAGTTGTCATTTAGTGTTTAGAAATATTTTTTACTAGTTTATCAAGGCATTGATTTATCTTTCTATCATGGATATTAACATATGAAAGACTGAGTTATCATGAGTGGCATGTCTTAATGTGTAAACCTCTAGTTTGAAATACCTAGACACTGTGGAACCAAAAGTTCAAATCTAGATGAAGCACAAACCCTTTCATCCTTTTCAGATAAACAGATTGAGTTCCATACAATTTACTATTTTGAAGTATTTCAGATTAGACTTTAAAGGGACAGACTAATTTTAATCTAAAGGGATTAGACTGAAGTTGAGCTCAAAAAATTCAAACAAAATTTTGGAGAACCTTAATCCAACAGGTTTTTAACACATATTCCAGAACAGAGTTTGTAATCATGAGCATTTTTGGGTTAAAAAGAATTCTAAACAAAACTATACATTTAATATTGTCTTTTAAGGGGATAGAAGTGCAAAAGAATGCAATATTAGATAGTGAGATGAAAATTTTAGAGTGAAATCTGGTTCCACTTTAAAGTCACAGGAAAAAGATATATTTTCTGTAAGCTCAGGTTTTCGCTCCAGGTCCATATAGTCAGTGTATTTCCAAGGTTTTTAAATATTGCATAATAGCGTAAGAAGATACATTTGTTCATTTAACAGGTATTAGCTTTCCAATTAATCTTTGTATTTATAGAAAAAAAGTTTTTGCTTTGCATCAATTTTTTCAAGTTGTAAAATATCATATTCCTTGTCTGGGGCAATGATTTCCACTTTTTCCTTTCCCTATGACCAAATATGATTTCCCTTCTATTCTGGACAATGCCACTTAATTGGTATTCTTCTGGAATAAGCACAGAATGTTTCAAATATGTAATCATAAGAAGGTTTTTAGAAAGAAAGCCACTTTACCAAAGTATGGTAGAGTTGTATAAGTTTTACCATGAACCTTTTATTCATCTCTCTCCAAAGATGAACAATCTTAATTATTCAAAATTAATTGCATTGTAGATTGTTTCCATCTGTCATACTCATTGCTCTTCTTTGCAATATGGTTTGTAAAATTTTTAAATGGTGCTCCATTAGTGAAAAGAAAGCAATATTAGATTCCTTGTATCATTTACTGTAAATGGTTCGTTATAACTTCTTACTATTCTTGACCTTACCAACTGAAAGAGCAAATATATTTATTGAATAGTTAAAAATGGAAACCAAGGTACGTCCACTCTGAATGCTTTCAAGGGTCACACATTTATTTCTTATAATTAATTAAATTTCCTATGAGACTGTAGCATTCTGATCCCGTAGAAAATCCACAAACCTTTTTCTTTCACCTTCTTCCATGACCACCAGTAATTAGTTGCTATTTTCCTACTAATATTTTTTCAGTAATGTATATAAACTTTAATTTTTTACTAACTTAACTGAGTATATATGAATATATATATAGGTGTTTATACACGTACATACATGAATGAAAGGAAATAATTTAATCTAAAATAGAAACAAGACTTCATTGATTATCTACCTATAATAATCAGTTTGGATTTCAGTACTCCAGGAGACATGGTTTGAAATTGGAAGCTTATAACCTAATTGTTTACAGGTCTGTATCTTGAGTAAGTATATTACTCCCAACTTTTCCACATTTAAGTAGTGGAACTTCGTCAAACCTTCAACTTGTGTCAAATCCATCTTCTAAAATTGTATAACCCTTATAAAAAGATTAAAAGGGAAGGAGGTAAAATTATGCATGAAAAGTTGAGAAATGACAATGTTACATTGGCTATTTTCACATTGCTTTTTGTACAGAAGTATTACAAGTATCTTAAAATCCTAGAGAAATGCAGGTTGTTGGTTGGAAAGTACCTCTGGAGATCCTGTGGTCCAAAGCCTTTGAGCAGGACCAACTTCATATTAGATCAGGGCCTTATCCAGCTCAGTTTTGAATCTAAGGATGGAAATTCCAGCACCTCTCTGGGCACCTGTTCCAGTGCTGAATCACTGGATATTCTTGAATATTCCTTGTCCCTTGTGAGAGTTTCCTATGCTGCAGCTTCTGATTATTGCTTCTTTTTCATTAGATGTACATTTATGAGAAAATTCTGACTCCATCTTCTCTATAGGTATTCATTAGATAGTTATGAAAAACTAGATCCCCAGTTAACTTCCTCTTCACCAGGCTGAACATACCTGGCTTCCTCTGCCACTTCTTCAAGTGCTTCATTTTATTTTCATTCTCATATGGTGGCATGACAATATATATGTATACATATATATATATATATAGATATATATTATTTTTCATATGAACAGATCCAGATCCAGTGCACTGGGTGTGATTAGCATGGTGTTGCCATACCAATACCAGCATCTTAGCTAATTAACCCTGTCTCTTTAGCATGGCTGACTAGACCAGACTCAACTGTTGCATCTACATTGCACCCATTTAGTGCCTCTTCAGAGAGCTCTGTATCACATTACATTGCAAGGTGGCCGTGTGTTACAAAATTAAGAAAAGAATGGAAGAGAATTTAAAAATGAGAAATGAGTGGAAATTCAAAAGGGTCACTCATTCTCAAGTCTTGCAGCCATTGTCACTATAAATAGAGACAAAGAGGAAGCTACAAAAAGAAAAAAAAATTATCGGTTCATTCATTTAAGACTTAAACTCTTTGATTTTTCTGATTTAAATTCCTGAACAACATCTAGTTTTATCAAGGATTATAAGGGAATATATTTACCAATAGGAATATATATGAAAGCAGAAAATTTAGATCGGTATTATTCACAATAGGTTAATTTAAAATTCTTAAATATGTGTGTTCCCATCAGAGCCTTCAAACTGGGTTAAAGGTTTTTACAACAAAATGTCCACTAATTAACTATAAACTGTTTTTTTCTAGAGATTAATTGATGTTTTCAGTTAATGAATTGGGACATTTTCAGGTCTTATTGGATTTCTCTGTAAGCACAGATGGAGAAATTAATTGAATGTGTTATTATTTATTCAGATGGAATTAGGTATTTAGTTCATACATAATAAGGCCTTAGATAAAGTCTATTTTATGAAATAGAGTTTTAGTATAATCATGATGCCATAATTATCAATAAGCAATTATTACAGCATTGAGAGGTTTTATCTGTTGTTTGATTTGCTTTACAGACAGTAAGATTATTGGATTACATAATGAAAATTCTAAATATATCAATTTGAGTGTTAACTTTCTAAATAATTTGTTGGATCAATAGATATTTCTGAGTAAAAGGTGATTGTTTATTCATTACAAGAGCATAGTATTTGCAAAAATATCAAAGGCCTTTTTCTAAAATATTTTCAACCAATTGAAGCCTTAGTATAATTTAAATAAAATGTTTTAAGTCAATTTAAAAGTGGGATTTAGACTTCTGAGTCACATATGTGTTCTAGAAGAATTTTCCCAGCAGGAGCAGAGAAGTTGTATGATACTTTGCAGGAACTAGTCACTTTCATTTTCTTCATGTTAAATATACTTTTAAACTTTAAAATTCACCTTTAAAATTTTGGAGTTACAGGCAAATAGAAATTTGAACTGGGTGGTAGAACATGAGGAGCCAAATAGTTGCATGTGTTATTTCTTTAGACATTAGCATAAACGGAGCACGTTGTTTTGTACGTGGTGACTATTGCTATATTTTTGCACTGTCCAACATTTAGATGATATATTTTGAGGCAGTGCGGAATGGTGTAAGGAAAAGAGCAAAGGAGAGCTTCATACAGGAACAGTTATTTTGTTTTCAAGAGTTGACAAAATTACACTTTTCCTTCTCAGAGTTTTCTGACCTCTTTTTGAATAGTCTCTTGCCTCAGCAGGATGAGATATATTTCAGTTTGTTTTGATTTGGCAAAGATACAATGCAGGCATTAAAAAACATGTTTTGTATATGTGCACTGGATTAAATTTTACGATAAAACTAACATTTTGACAGTGTTCCATTGGTAATATTCGTATGTGAATATATTAAATGGCAATTTTCCTAAGTAAGTGGGTCATTTCTTAAAATTCCATTAGATTTTCTAGTTTGTGATAATAGAGAATAGTATGGAATGGTTTTAATAAGATTCAGAAATGTAATAGAGGAGCAAAGCAATGATGTTTTAGAGGAGTTTATTTCCTGGAAGCAGATGTCTGCATGTGTGCACAAAAGCGAGGGAGAAAGCTTTCTGTTGGTTAAACAATGGCATGCTGTTAATTTTTTCTTTTATATTTTTTTCTTTGGCTAAAGAATCCTTGGAAACTTCTTGTTAAAAATCATTCTGCAAATGTTAAGATTCTGAAACAAATCTTGTAAATTCCACAGTTATGATTTTCTGTGGACTTTTCTGTGTGTTCTTTTATATAAATAAATATATATGTGTGTTAAGCGTTAGTTACGTACCTATGTAGTAACCATCTGGTAGCAGGTACTGTACATCTGGGAACAGGAGGAAGATTGTCCCTATCAATGTGCATGATAGATAATGACTGATGAAGTTTGGAGAGTGTGTAATATTAGCACTGGGAGGAACAGTGACTTCATATTTATGGATCTCATCAGCTTTTCCTCTTTGAGGGAGTATGCAGTAAAAGAAAAGGCAGATTTCTGCTAGAATTGAGGCAGTCACTTACATATTTATTGCCGATGATCAAAGGTTGAAAGTACATTAGTTCAAAAAGTGGGATACAAATTAGTAGTAGTGAGGCTGATTAGCTCGTTGAGAGTCTTCCTGCTAATATTGAACAGTAGTTTATGAATTTACATTATTTTAAATCTAAGCAGGATGCTCTAGCTGAACCAAAGCCATAAATTTGGTAGAAGAATTAATGAGGTGGAACTTTATGATCTGTCTTGTACAGAAAATCAGAGATCCAACAGTACAGAGGGAAACAGGAGACAACTTCTCTGGCCTCTACAATTTCTGCTCCTAAACATAGTGTTTGAGCCATTGCCCAGCAATTCTCTTCTATCTGATCCCTTGTTCAGGACTTTGCAGTTGTGTGTTTGAAAGGTCTTTTTTTTTTCCCTAGCACTGTAAAAATCTTAGCTTATCTGATTAAAGATATTATTATTGCATCTTAAAAATTTTGTTTTCCTCTAAATTACCCAGATAAGACTCTTCAATTTTGAAATACTTTTTTTTTTTTTTTTTTTTTAACTGTTCAGTCAGAAGGGAAATGTTCTGATTTCTCAGTGGGTTCTGCTAGCGCACATTCCTACACTCCTGACAGATCTTAATGATGTGCGGAGGTCTGTATGTTTGGATCTTGACACTAACCCAAAACTTTCTAATAATAATGTCTGCTGGAATTACTTAAGGAATCTTACAAAGACTTGACTGGAAAAGCATGAGGATTTAGTCGTTATATTCATTTATATGTGCTGTTCAGTCCCTTGCAGTCCCTTCTCTGATGAAGGGCACGCTGAATGTAAACTACCATTTCAGAGAGAGTACATTAACCAGAGTCTCAGATATGTTGCTATGGTGTGAAAAATATTTAGTTTTACTAGCAAACTGTGTTCATTTTGTTAAAAGTATTCTTAGGAAACAATCTTAACAGAAAGGTTTTTAAATGATTTATCTAAAATGTTGATACGCTTTGACAAGATGAGGAGCAAAAAAAATTTTTCTTTTAGGTTGGGTGAAACTAATACAGGCCTGACAGTTTGTCTGCATGCCATCGCATGCTGTAAAAGTCCAAAATGTTGTTAAACTTAAAAGAAAGAAACAAAAACCCCTCACAAATCTTGAATCTGAAAGACAAAGCCAGAATCTTTTCAGACTTGTGAGAATTGTCAAGGTGGTTGACTCTCAGCTTCCATTAAAACTCCGTTAGAACAGGTGAACGTTATAGGGTGTTTTGTATGCCACTAATTCAATTATTTCACTTTCCACAGCTTAGAATTTATCACTGAAATGTTTTTCTGTCTCATTTACATGTGACAGCTTAAGCACCTAAGCAGATATTTGTTTCTGTGTGTCAGGAGAAAAATGTATTTCAAATGGACAAAGATCAGACTGTTTGAAGTTTTACTTGTTAGTTTCTATCCTCTGAAATGGCTTTTTAAGAAAGCTGGATTATTAATAAATGAAGAAAATAATTGTGCATAGGAGCACATTTCTTCTAAATTAGCTGAAAAAACTTCACAAAACAGTAACTATGCAAGCGATTAATAGGTTAGAATAGTGTATTTAGTTTTGTGTGTGCTAACACTTTTTTGCATTAAATAGTTGAACTTTATTTAAGATAATAAAAAAGTAACTTGAGAATACAGTATGACCACAATTTCATCCTCTTCTACATTTTTCTCAGAAACTTTTGTCTCAGAAAACATCACACCCCACATCACGGCATTTCCCTCTCTATTTGGTTCAAAGGCGTCTGTGTTAGTCAGCCCAGCTCTGGCTAGGATGTTAGTGCTTGAACCTTTGTGTGTTGCCATCACTGAGATGTGTACTCATTATCAATGTCTGTCCAAAATGCAAATAAAATCTTGTCTCTGAAACTTTTCTGGGTCAGTAGCAGCATAACAACTTGCAGTTAGAAGTTGTCAAAATTCTTATACTGTACTCCAAAGGAATCAAGATAAATCTCTTCCCTTCTCCACATTTATTTAAAATTCTGTCTGAAAAGAAACACTTACTTGCAAGGTTATAAATAAGCACAAGAGCTGTAGATGGCACAGATATAATGGCTTGTAATGGCATACTTGCAGTTCAGTTGCATGAAATAACAAGAGAATATAATTATAGATGGCGCAGATATAATGGCTTGTAATAAAGCTAACGTTTTTATGTGCATACTTGCAGTTAAGTTGCATGAAATAACAAGAGAATATAATTAAATCCACCAACAGTGTCCAACAGGTCAACTTGCATCTTCTGTAACTTTTTGTTTAACTTGAAAAGTTGTTTGCAAGGAAGAAAATGAAATAAAGCGAAACCAAACAAACTAAATAATGAGGAAGTTATATATACACCTGCTGAATAATTTAAATTTATGCATTTTATCTGAAATTTTGTAGATTCTTATTTGGGTATGTAGACCCAAGTAGTGTAACACGCTTCTGAACTGTAAAAAATGGTGGCTCCTCTCATAGGGGGTTATTTAGTGCTACATTGAATTCATTTGTGGTGTGGTTTCAAATCCCCTTTTCTAAAAAAAAAAAAAAAGAAAAAAAAGAATTATAGAAATAGTAACCCTCTTGTCAAATATAAGCCTGCATTCTAACAAGAAAATCAAATAGCAGGCTTGGCAGTATAACCTGCCAGGCTCTGAACAGACAGGAGCCGGGGTGGGGTGCTCAGCAGCTTTCACAATGGTGTAACTCATGGGGATAGTGTCAGTGACAGGTTTATAGGAATTCATGGTGTTGATACTTGGTTTCACTGTCAGGATGATTCCTGTAAATGCTACTCATGGGTTCTGGTGAGTAAATAGTTAGTAATTTACTGTTATCCACATTAAACTATTTCTGGTTTTGCGTTTACTTTAAAAATGGTGCTTAAAAAATTCCAAATCCTGTCTGATTGACACTGAAATGCTCTTTACGTGAAAGTTTGTTTATGGGCAGTGATTCTTTTGACAGATTTACAAGTGTCTGTGGAGTTTTAAAAGACTATTGCCCAATAGGCATTAAGTGAGAGACGTTCTATTTTGTAAATATTTTCACTTATATTGGGGATTTTCAAAGAAGTTTTTGAGCCAAGTACTGCATTAAATCTGAAGACAGTGGCAAAATGATAATCAGCAGTTTCCAGCTTTATTTTAATGTTTTGCTAATGGTTTCCCTTTCTGTGGCCAAGATTTGCCGTGGGTGAAGTATGATGTACATCCAACAATTTGTAAGGGCTTTCAGATACTATTGCACACTCGTATTTTCTCTTTTTGCAATAGCTCATTTAGAAATAAACAATTTTCAAAGTAGCATATTACATTTAATTTCTCTAACATACAATGCATACCAAGAAAATAAACCAAAAGTTAATTACAGTAATGGAGAATTTGCATCAGTTTGAACTCAGTAACACTGAAACAGGTTGTTTATTTTCTCAAATGATTATTTTGGAATGAGATGGCGAGAGGAGAAGTGTACATGTGGTGTGCCAGCTGTCAGATTCCTCAGAATTCCTTCAGATTCTTCAGAATTTGAGAAAGAAGCTTTACAAAAAGAAACTTTTCAGGATTTATTTTAAAGAAGGAATACATAATAGGATCCTTTACCTCAGAATCATTCTAACAAAAACCTTGCTAAAATAGTTTTCTTTTAAAAAGGAAAGGGTTTCTATTGTAGTGAATATGAGAAAAAAAAAAATTAAAAATTCATATAATGCTCCCTCATACATGTTATAGCATTTTTACAAAGAAAATCAAAGCAACTGATGTAACAGGACTTTGCAGTTTAAATTTTTTTATATACTATTTGGCATGACTTAGTAATTTTTAAAAACAATATATTTCAAGTAAATTTTTGAGTAAACAAACAAACAAACAAAAAAAGAACGTATATAACAGGAAGTTCAATGAATGTTAGTTACCAGAAAGCCTTATATTATGTTGTGTAGAACTGAGGCAGGTCATAGAGTTGTATGGTAGCCTGTCACCAGTATTACAAATCTAGGTCGACAAAGACCGGATGAGTTCAATATGTAGAATTACAACTACCATTTTAATCAAAACCTTTGATTTAACCCTTTGTGATAGTTCCACTGGACTGGCCCTTGGCTAGGAGCCAACACAGCTGTTCACCCATTCCCCCCCACCCTCAGGGAATAGGGAAGAGGATTGGGGGGCAAGGGTAAGGAGACTCGTAGGTTGAGATAAGAACAACTTAATAACAGAAATAAAAGAAAACTTAAAATAATTCTGATATTGAAATAGCAGTGATAATACTATCAGTAACAAAATATACAAAAGAGTGACACCCAGTGCAATTGCTCACCACCTGCCGACCAAGCCTGACCCCTTCCCAGGTAACGATCCCGGAGGAGCGACAATCCTGAACTGAAACCGCAATCCTGGAAGAGCGAGAGCCTGAGTGAAAGCCAGAGAGAGCAAGAGAGGAAGAGACCCTCACTGATATACTGGACATGACGGGATATGATATGGAATATCCCACTGGCATATCCAAATGCCAATTTAGCTTATTAATTTAAATATTCCTCACCCTCTTAGATCTTGCACTCATAGACTAACAGAACACAAGGTCCTTCACTTGCAGTGACAAAAATGCAAACACTGGTGTGTTATCAGCGTCTCTCTCACAGCGAGTCCCAGGCTGAAAAGCAAAACACAACACTATTCCAGCTACTGAAAAAGAAACCCAGCTCTGTCCCAGGTAAAAACGAAAATCTTTATTCTATTCCAAGTGTGTCTTTATTTTTATCTGATTCATGATTAATTTGAACACACTTTCACCATTCTTTGTCATATCTATCCCCAGGCAAATTTGATGATGTTCCAAAGTTCTTCAGCCTAAAAGATACATCTGGTTGGTGGTTCTAGCCATCATTTTCTTATGGGTATTGGACAAAGAATCATTATTCTGCATAGGACATTTCATTATTGAAGGGAAGACTGAGACTGGGGTCATTTCA